>NC_060166.1:10928658-10935455 GCF_021292245.1 Micropterus dolomieu
GCTTTCAGAAAGGCCACCAGGTCCTTTACGTCTGCACCCACACTGTAGGCATCAGTCACATACACCCCCACGTTGCCACTAAAGGCCCCCACAACTTCTGCTTGGAAGCTGGATTTGCTGAGATTTTCAGAGACTGCCTTGACGTTTGTGTGGATCCCCACAGAAACATTTTCAGATCCATCTCCTCTCAGCCAGGTCACAGCGTTCTCTAGCAGAGCAGGAAAGGCGGTCAGGTAGCCCTCATGACCCAGGACCACAATCCTTCCACTGCTGTACAGAGAGGCAGCCATCAGGACCTGGCCTTGGCTGTTCATTGCTAAAGGAAAGGCATGGTCTCCAATCAGCACCAGGTCACTGGGAACACAAGGACCCCGGAAGTCCAGCTCTTTCAAGCCTCTCATCAGGCACATGTAGTCCCCCTCATGTTGGGATGGTGTGGGCTTGCTGGACATTGTGAGAAGAACTGATGCTCTGAAAATCAGATGAAGAGGGGAGTGGTTTGTTAGCACATGAGGTTTAACAATTGTTCTTGGATGGATATATGCTGTGTCATTCTGGCTGTCCTGTGGGAATAGAAAGAGCTGACAAACATTAAAACAAAACATAAAGTAGTACTGATGGCTTTCTGTTTGTGTTACACATCTACAACAATAAAGAAAGAACAAGATTTCAATCTATGTCAGCTTCAGAGACAAAATGTAAATCTATGTATGCAGTAGTATAGTATGCATCAACAAACATCTGCTGATTTTCATCAAACTAAAACAACGAAAGTTACATGTTTACCTGAAAGTTGTCTTTCTGATTGTATTATCACACTGTGGCCCAATGGTTTCCAAAACAGACAATCCACCAAGAAAACTGCCTGAAAGGAGAGAAGAGTGGATATAAATGAGAGCAGGAGGAAGTATTTTAGTGAAAAAGGTAAAGACAATATGAGGAGGGACTTTAGTCAGAACAAGCCAATAACTGAGCCTTATGTGAGACTGAGGGAAAGATTACACGTCACTCGACTACACTCAGTGCTTGTTTTCATTCCTCAGGTGACAGGTCTTGAAACAGAAACTCTAAGCATATTTGTAGTACCATGTACCTTTTGATCTAGCTAAACTATACTACTTATACATATTACTTCCTCAGACTTAAGACAATGGACCACAACTCTTAAACTCGGGTTGGGGGAGACAGTTGTCTTCCAATAGAAGTATTTTATACATTTCTATACATTGAACAATACCTCTGCCATCTCCCCCCACAAAACCTTACATTTGTACCCACCACCGCCATTTTTTCTATTTAATGTGCACATCTATCTGGTCATTTTGTGGATTAGAATTTTGAGAAATTATATTTTTGATAAATCAATTTACACAACTCTAAACAAGAGGACCAACCTGCACAAAAATACATTCCCTTGACAAACCTGCTCTTCCTGTTGTGGAGTACAGGTTGTGGTCTACTGGACTACAAGTCTTACAGGTATGGTCTCCTGGTCATTGGGCTAAATTAGTGCACAGCTCGACAAGCACTTGGCCCACCCCTTCTACATGAGAACACGCTGTATGGCAACAACCATATTGGTGTGTACTGGCTAATTCATAATCTTTTAAAAGATCATTGGTTAAGTGACATATTCAAATGAAATGAATGATAACCAATTCAGCAAATGCCAAATTGTCTTTTATGATTTGTCTTTTTCCACTGATGGCAACATGTGCAGCTGATAATATTAAAAGATTAGTTACTTGAATGCAGGAGGAGAAGGAGAAGTGCAGCACAGTAAGTAGTATTATTAGCAACATAACGGATCAGCTGGATTTTGACCCTCAGCTAATCACTCAATTTCAGGAACAGTTCGGTGACACACAAAGCGCTTTTATAGTACATCACATTCATCCTTTTCACACACTGATGCTTCTGGCATCAGAAACAGAAATTAACAGTCATACATGGGAGCAATTTGGGGTTCAGTATCTTGCCCAATGATACTTCAACATGCGGACTACAGGAACTCGTTGTCAAAGCATAAACTTCTGATTAGTGGACAACCACGCTACTACCCCTCAACCACAGTCCCTATAGTTTAAATCTATTAAATAGTCAGATTGGTAAAACCACCAGTGGACAAGCTCTCTACTAGATTATTTCTCTCTATGTCTCAGTGGGGAAGCGCGCTCTGGATGAACTAGAACATTCTCCCAGCAGTTCTACACTTGATCTTTAGGGGAGCTGTTTTACAACAACTGCAGAACATCAAAGACAAGCAAAGGGAACAATGGAAGAAATTGTTTGGGTGTGTAAGCTATTAAACTATACATTATTCCATCCCTTACTACTCTTGTTATCCAAGAAGAAATGGATGATTAAAAAGTAGCAGCAGAGGGTTGAAGTAAATGTTTATAAAGTGTCTTTTCCATTAACAGTGAAGGCAAATGTCATTGTAGTGAACACACAAATATGCTGACCAAGACACGGTGAACTTGTAAAACCTTTACCCTGTATAGTGTTTGTCATAGCTTGTGCAAGCATGGGAATAAGACCCAAATGCATACACCTGAGGCAGAGCTGATAAGAGAAATTAATAGTTTAACAAACTGAGGAACACAGGCTTACTGGATGGTGAGGCAGGCAAGAATCAAAACCTTAGAAGGCAGTCCAAACAGGTAAACAAATCCAACAATGACCAGGCAGGAATCAAAAATCCAATGGGCAGACAATAAGGTCAAAGATGGAAAAGTAAGGCAGACCAAACCAGGGAAACAATACGTGACACATAAAACAACAAAGACAATGAAAAAGGGCTGGTCAGGTGCTGCAGGGCTGATGAGGGAGAGTGGAAACAGGTGAACAGGAAAGTCAGGTAACTGCAGGGCTCATAAGATAAGAGGGAACAGGTGTGTAAATGGGTGGGGCAGTCAGGTGATATGCAGAAGAGGTTTATGCACATGATGGGGCTATATGGAAAAGAGGGGAAAACATCAGACATGTGACTAATAGCATTCAGAGTGCTATACTGAAAGTTGAAAGATGGTCATATGATTGGGGATTTAAGATATTAGTTGCAAAGTTATGTTATATGTTCTTTACCAGGAAGAGAAGGATTAATAATGCACAGCTTAAATCGTATGGACAAAATATGAAAAGGGTGAAAGAGTTCAAGTATCTAGGATTGTAGTTTGATGAGAAATGTGTATGGAGGAATCATGTTAAACAGGTTGAAAAATTTTTAAAAAAGTCATAACTATAGGCTAATATTTTCTGATGCATCCAGGGAATGAACATGTAGGATCAGGGGCATACATACCTGAGTTTGATTTAGGTATATGTTAAATAATAATAATTCAGGGTTACAGTGGATAGAAGAGGTGAGGCCTGAGAAAACTGTCATTTGTTCAGGCTCTACTGTAGCCCTTTATAGTTTGAATTCCAAAGAAACGGTAAGAGAGGATTTATTGATAGATAATGCTGAGAACACAAAGTTTGTTTGGAGTTGATATGCAAATTGTTTGAGTCCCTGCTCATGTTGGTGTTGAGGGGAATGAGAAAGCAGATGAGATTGCAAAGACAGCGGTGAAATTAAAAGATGATGAAATAAGGAAAAGTTCCCTTTGGTAAATGAGAGGCCAAATCATTAATTAGAAAGGCAGTGAATGACGTATGGCAAAAGAAGCGGGACACAGACACTAATACAGCATACCGAAATCAATTAAGGTGAAGGGTTTCAAAGGGAAAAAAGATGTGGACGTACTGCTTTAAAATCAACGCTTTATTTTATGACAAAATGTGTGTCTGATAAATGTGAGGTTTGTAATGTTCCTGAAAATGTCGAGCATGTCATCTTGAAGTGTAGCAAAAATGATTCGGAGAGACACATCTTATGCAACAAGATGTATGGATTAGGATGGGGCTGGAATTTAGAAGGGATTTTAGGGATGAGTGAGGAAACATGGGAGTGCTGCAAAGCTCTCTTTAATTTTCTCAAATCTACAGGATTGGATCATAACATAATTTTTTGTTTCATTTTGTTTTTATTTTATTTTGCTTTTACTGAGCCTGTAACCTGAAGTAGCCCTACATAAAGCCAAGATATTACACATACAGTAGTTGGCGGTATGCCCCTAAACAAGTTGGTTGCGATCCACCATTAAACCCAGAGAAGAAGCATAAGAAGAAAAGAGGGAAAGCCAGAGGTCATCTACTGAAGAAACATCTACAAATCCCTAAGAATATGTGTTATTATGACAATGAAACCAACTGTTTTTTTCCTATAAATGAAATTTACTAGTACTGGGAAATCAAATCCCTAATGCGTACAGCACAGGTTACAGAGCTAGTGCTAGGTGCTAGGGACTGAGCAGAGGTTTCATGCCTCTGGAGCAACTAGGGGTTAAGTGTCTTGCTCAGGGACACATTAGTGTCTCACAGTGGATTCAAACCCAGGTCTCTCACACCAAAGGCATGTCTTATCTACTGTGACATCACCACCCCCATTTATTTTTCTCCTGGCACTGGCAGGTCAGCAGGCAGTTGGAGGGTGTTGGATTAAAGCGCTCAACCAAACGCTGAGTTGGCCAGAATCTCACTTGTTCTTCTGTAATAAGAAAAAGAAAGAAAAATAATTGAAGAGCTGGACACAGTAAAAAAACCAAACAAAACTGAAACACCAAGATGAATGCCAATTGAAGCCCTCCCCTTCTACAATAACCTCTAAGACCAAATGTCACGCAGCATCAATCACCCGGTAGCAATGCTGGGCATCCACAACTGCAAGGAGAATTAATGAGAATGTTCCCTTGTAGTTATAGAACTGGGATCCTGAGTTAGCAGGGGCTTTGACAACAACCATCCAGCCATCCAGCGCTCCACAGCAGAGAGGAAAATTCCACTGCTCCTCAAAGTTCTCTGTGCCTCCACTCCTCTGTGGTTGGCACAGCCGTGGACTCCTCCACAAAGTAGTCCCAAATAGCAGTGGCGACATCATCTGAGGTGCAGTGAACATAAAATCTGTTTTTGAGTATTACCGATATGGCTGTACAGCTGCTGTCATAAACTTAAAATTCAGTTGAGTTTATATAATTTTAAAATTATATATTTTGAGTGTTGAGCAACTACAATGTTAGCATACTGTTAGCCTAGCCCTGATCGATCCAAACTCCATTCAGAAAACAAGCATTTCAAAAGTTGCAGTATGTAGCATGAATTTAGACTTTTTGACACAAATTATGAAACTCACCAAAGACAGATTGTGTAACAGGTCCGCGAGTAAACGGCTGGCGCTCTATAGAGAGAAACCATGGCAACGGCTTCTGTGCGCTACACAGCTGTAGCCTATTTAACAAAAGTTAAAATTATAGGCTACATAACTTTATCTATAGGCCTTCATCTAGTTTTGCGGGGATGCTCTGCCATGCGAATTCCCTCCTGTTGATGTCCTATTTAGTAAACAGTAATATTCTAAAAAAAGATTCTAGAAACTCACAGCGAGGATCAGTCTCTCTTCCAATGATTTGTGCTGTGCCTTGCATACAAAAAGTTCAAGACAATTCAACTTCGGCAGCGGGTTGGTGTGTGCGTGAGGCGAGCACTTCACCTCACAACAGGGACACTTGTGGCTCTGGATTCTAAATTGTTTTAACAAGCAATAAAAGGTAATGCCCTGGCAGTGGCAAATAGCTTTTTTGTTCGATTTGATTATATTAATGTTTAAGTTGAGATTTATAAGAAATATTTTATTGCTACTGTATAAAGGGAATACTGCTGGTAAAAAGCACCTTATTTGTTTAAAGTTTTGTTATGTTGTGCATGTTACTGACACAGACCATATCAAAATAAGATGGAACAGATCAGAATAATATAAATAACAAACAGAACACAAGCAGACAAAGCCAAAATAATGCAACACAGAAACAGGAGTAAATACAAAGACATTAACCAAGACACAGAACACGTTTTAATGCTGCACTTCCAAATAAAACAGTTTTATAGTTTTTCTACCTAGAATCCTGGTGGCAGTTGTGTTCATTTAATGACCTCACAGGTTTTGGTATTTTGATTTAAAAGCAACAGGAGCTACTTTAAAGCTGTAAATATCAGGTCAACTATGCTAATGTATCTTTTTAAAATGTTGCAATAACTATGGTCAAAATATAGCAAAGTCAGTTAATTGAATTACCCAGTAAATTCTCAATATCATGAAGTTGTAATCATTGAACCCATCTCTCTACACTGTTAATCAGCAGCAGTCTGAAGTTCAGTCATACTGGACCATGGGGTGGTCACTCCAAGGAGGCAGGTTGCAGAGTTTCTCTTCAGTGGCTGTTTTGATGGGCCAGCCCCAGGCCTTGAAGAATCCAGCCAAGTTCATCCCCACAGTCTGGGAGAAGGTCTCTGCATACAGGTTCATCTTTCCGTTGTTGTCATTGGGAAAGTTGGACATCTTGTGGTAGGCAGCAAACACCTTCTTAAAGGCATCCCAGCCAAACTTTTCCTGGAGCTACATGGAAGGAGCCAGAAGTAGAAGAAAGAATAGAAAGAAGAATAGAACATTTTTGTTGTTTGATAGTTAATGGTCACTAAAGCCTCACTGAGTTTAATGGGGCCAGAGACTTTCAGTCTACTTCAATTTTAATTAGTTTAAATGCTGACTCCAGTGTGACATAGTTTCTCTACAGGGTGTAAATATACAGTCATCTCACCTGCATATATGTCTCCAGGGCCACCCACATTTGCCAGTTGCTGAGTTTCTTGCCCCCCTTAACATACTCCTCTGCTCGACTGTTTCGATCTGCTAAAGTCAT
>NC_060166.1:10935555-10950675 GCF_021292245.1 Micropterus dolomieu
ACACCTTCTTAAAGGCATCCCAGCCAAACTTTTCCTGGAGCTACATGGAAGGAGCCAGAAGTAGAAGAAAGAATAGAAAGAAGAATAGAACATTTTTGTTGTTTGATAGTTAATGGTCACTAAAGCCTCACTGAGTTTAATGGGGCCAGAGACTTTCAGTCTACTTCAATTTTAATTAGTTTAAATGCTGACTCCAGTGTGACATAGTTTCTCTACAGGGTGTAAATATACAGTCATCTCACCTGCATATATGTCTCCAGGGCCACCCACATTTGCCAGTTGCTGAGTTTCTTGCCCCCCTTAACATACTCCTCTGCTCGACTGTTTCGATCTGCTAAAGTCATAGCTGAATGAGCCTGCGTTGAACAAGATAAAATTATGTAATTGTGAAACAATGTAATCCAAATGAAAAGCCAAATATTTTTCTCAACATAAGATAAAAAGAGTAGTCTTTTGTAAAATCTATTGATGTAAAATATGTCCCATACACCTTACAACATGTTAGGTAGGTTCTCTAGTCAGTGCCCTTTGACCAGGCATTTCAGTAGCTGCCCACTGCTCCCTTCAGGGATGGGTTAAATGCAGAGGATAAATTTTGAATCCGTCTAATCTGTGTATGGTTTGTTCTTTATTTCTAGTGTAACAGGTCCGCGAGTAAACGGACTGTTTAGTTCTGTTCTAAAACCAAAACGGAAAAATGGAAAAAAGGTAAAAAAAAAACAGACATCTGTTTTGTTTTTCTGTTTTAAACCCATAATTGAAAACAAAGGAGCTTTGTTCTATCTTTGACCGGTGTTGTACCTACTGGTTTTCAAACTAGCTGCTGTAGCCTACCATTGGATACACTCACAACTATCACTGAATTCATTTGATACTGAAGAAATATTAAAAACCGGAGGATTCTCAGGCAACTTCTGAGGCGTTTCTGTTCCTGTCCCAGTTGCAATAGTGAGTTACAAACTGAACGGTGATCCTCCTTTTTTAATAACTAAAAACCCACCTATGTTGATGTTCAAGCTCATCTTAATTACATTTAATCAGGCACCGCCCTCGCCCAAGTGTATCTGCTGCAGGTTTATTAAGTGTAACACACAAAGCTACACTAATCGGACACATTAAAAGTCTAAATCAATATTTTTCTATTTTGGTTTTAAAATAGAAAAAAACAAAAAAAACGACTTGTTTAGTATTTTCCAATTTGGTTTTGAAACGAAATAAAGAATGAACCATACAGGGATTATTTTGCTACATGTATAGTGGGGCCAAAAAGTATTTAGTCAGCCACTGATTGTGCAAGTTCTACTACTTAGAAAGATGAGGTCTGTAATTATCATAGGTACACTTCACTATGAGACAAAATGAGAATTTTATTTTTTTTATATATATATATATATATATATATAGAATCCAGGAAGGCACATTGTAGGATTTTTAAAGAATTTATTTGGAAATTATCGTGGAAAATAAGTATTTGATCAATAACAAAAGTTCAACTCAACACTTTGTAACATAACTTTTGTTGGCAATGACAGAGGTCAAACGTTTCCTGTAAGTCTTCACCAGGTTTGCATACACTGTAGCTGGTATTTTGGCCCATTCCTTCATGCAGATCTCTAGAGCAGTGATGTTTTGGGGCTGTCGCTGAGCAACACAGACTTTCAACTCCCTCCACAAATTTTCTATGGGGTTGAGGTCTGGAGACTGGCTAGGCCACTCCAGGACCTTGAAATGCTTTTTATGGAGCCACTCCTTTGTTGCCCGAGCGGTGTGTTTGGGATCATGGTCATGCTGGAAGACCCAGCCACGTTCCATCTTCAAGGCTCTCACTGATGGAAGGAGGTTTTGGCTTAAAATTTCACGATACATTTTCCCGTTCATTCTTCCCATTTTCCTGTCCCCTTTGCAGAAAACAGCCCCAAAGCATGATGTTTCCTCCCCCATGCTTCACAGTAGGTATGGTGTTCTTGGGATGCAACTCTGCAATCTTCTTCCTCCAAACAGGACGAGTTGAGTTTTTACCAAAAAGTTCTATTTTGGTTTCATCTGACCACATATTCTCCCAATCCTCTTCTGGATCATCCATATGCTCTCTGGCAAACTTCAGACGGGCCTGGACATGTACTGACTTAAGCAGGGGGACATGCCTGGCACTGCAGGATTTGAGTCCCTCTCGGCGTAGTGTGTTACTGATAGTAGCCTTTGTTACTTTGGTCCCAGCTCTCTGCAGGTCATCCATCAGGTACCTCCGTGTAGTTCAGGGATTTTTACTCACCGTTCTCATGATCATTTGGACCCCACGGGATGAGATCTTGCGTGGAGCCCCAGATCGAGGGAGATTATCAATGGTCTTGTATGTCTTCCATTTTCTTACAATTGCTCCCACAGTTTATTTATTTATCGACAGCTCTTTGGTCTTGGCCATGGTTGCGTTTGGAGTCTGACTGTTTGAGGCTGTGGACAGGTGTCTTTTATACAGATAACAAGTTCAAACAGGTGCCATTAATACAGGTAACAAGTGGAGGACAGAAGAGCTTCTTAAAGAAGAGGTTACAGGTCTGTGAGAGCCAGAAATCTTGCTTGTTTGTGGGTGACCAAATACTTTTTCCACCATAATTTCCAAATAAATTCTTTAAAAATCCTACAATGTGATTTCCTCGATATTTTTTTTCTCACTTTGTCTCTCATAGTTGAAGTGTACCTATGATGAAAATTACAGACCTCTCTCATCTTTCTAAGTAGGAGAACTTGCACAATCGGTGGCTGACTGAATACTTTTTGGCCCCACTGTATGTGTATGTAACAATTAAAGTACCTTTACCTTAAGAACAGGCTGTTTTAGCCATTGGTCTCTGTTTTTGTCAAATAAATGAAACTAATTTACTCCACCTGTTCCCTGTTGATCCTCAGCACCTCTTCATGCACATACACTGACCACAGGTTGCATGTACACTCTGTGGTGTGTGGTGGGAACTCCCAGCAGCTTCTCTGTTGGTTGTGTCCAAGCTCATGTATGGGGCCCCACATGCCTTCACTCCTGATATAGTTGATGTTGACCACCTCAGCTGCTGTGGGCATGTGTGCCATGATAGGATAACCTGCATGCAACCAACCTGAACAGAGAAACAAATCTTTAGAGTTCCATATCTATGGTAGAGAAACATCACATTATAGGGCAAGTGCATGCAATTTGAGCAAAGCACAAAACATCCTCATTCAATTAGTAATTTTAAAGAAGTGTTGCATTTTTTAAAACTCAAAACATTGTCATAATGCAGTATGTACTTGTCATCTAATGTCCCTGAGAGTCCTGGTGATTTATTTTCAATATACTGTACACACCATGGACAGCAGTTAGCACTGAGCAGTTCCCCCTTAGCGTTACCATGAACATGCAGATTTGGGAAACTAAATTGCCCGTAGGTATGAATGTGAATAGTTGTCTGTCTATTTGTCTTAGCTCTGTGAATAGGATAAGCAAATAATAACTAGTCTATGTCAAACATACTTACCACAGGAAATCTGCACATCAGTAACAAAACGTTCTTTGCGGGGAAATTTGTGTGGGATGGCAGCAAGATCTGCAATGCCCCTCATAATGTCATCCCAGAGTGCCGCCAGCTCATCAGGGCGCTCTAGGTCCCGAACAACATCTGATGGTACAGTGAGGATGATGTTGTCAAACTCCAACTCTGCCCAGGGTGCAGGGCCTGTGCGTAACAACAACCAATCAGCTGCTGTTGTCACACCTGAAAAAAACAAAGGGAGGGATTCAAATCAGATCAAAGAATTATTGTGCAACTTTGTAAAATTATATATTTTTATGTGACACCTGCTAAACTATTTCACTTGAATTGTCCATCACAGCTGACATTTGGTGAGAACTAATGATATTGCATTACAACTAGATCTTCTTACTTACACTGCCCTGAATCCCAAAACAACCATATTATTCCCTACTATAATGGACAAAAATCACTACACACCTTCTATTTACCCCCCTGAGAATAAACGTATCAGCAGGCACATATCACAGACTCACCTGATCTATAGTACGGCGCAGGTACAGCCATCTGCACTATGACCTCTACCCCGTGCACTTGTGTTTTGGGTGGGGCTACCAGGTAGATGAGTCCACCCCACAGGTTCCACACCTGCATCACCTCTGAGGTAACAGGAAATCGCTCATGAACACATGGTGCTCTCTTCAACTCTGCAGAATTGAGATGGTCTGTTTGACATCCTATCTGGATCTGAGGAAGACATGGAATTGTGTTACTGAGGGTAAGTGTTGTTTGTACTATAATAAAAGGATGCAAAGCTGGAAAGGTGGATATGATGATGACTGTAGTACATTTAAAGATTGAATGACTTGCACTGTCACAAAGTAGGTTTAGTTGGACTTGGGTATGGACTGCTGGGAGCGGGCCGGTAATTTGTTAGGGGTGTTGGGTACTGAAGTTTGCATGTTGTGGGCTGGCCCTCCATTGGGGGCGCACCGTAAACAGAAACACAATGAACTCAGTTTTGTGCACTCTACCTTCCATCCCTTGTTGACTATCTCTGCTGGTATGGCCATGTAGGTCTTCATACCAGAAGAGAGGTAGAGACCTGTACTGATCCACTCCTCCCCTCCTGACACACACACACACACACACACACAGCAGAAGCAAAGATTATACTCAGTCATATTTACATAGATTTATACAATGTAAAAGTACAAAACATAATTCATGAATAGTTCACATATTTGTCCACAATAAGGTCTGACCTGCTGTGTTAACATTAATCTTGATCCTGTGGTTGTAAACAACTGGCAGCAATGGGTTATCCTTGATGATGTAGGGCAGGAGAGCATCAGGATCTGGGGAAACCTTGTATACCTCTGCTGCCACACTGAGGAGTAGGTGGTCTTTGGGAGTCTTTGCAGGGCAGCTGTCACACACCTATAAAAAAAATAAATAAGGAATATAAAAGATGTTGTTCTAACACATCTGATTGGTTGTTAGCCTTGTGCTGTTCTACTGGAATGTTTTCTAAAGCATACATGTTAGTCTATTTTGTCTACTCACCTGAGGCATGTCTGACTTCATTAAGATGTCAGTGAGGGTGGACACAATCTGCATGTAGGAGGAGCAGTCATGAGCCTTCATGTGCAAGTACTTGGCACAGTCCCCACCCAGCTTTTTAAGACATTCCTCCTCGTCGTTGCTAAGTTCTTCACCATTTATTACATGGCCAGCGAAGCGGCCAAGAAGGTTGCGGAAGTGGTAGGTGTCTTTCATGGCCTGGCTGGGCACAGGGGCCTTGTATAAACCTCCTTCGACTGTTGTCTCTAACAGGCTCAAGCCCATTTTGTTCAGGATCTTGTTCCCTGAAAGACATTCCAGCAAACCTGATTTAATCGATTGTGATTTATTGTTGGAACTGTTATGGTTAGAGTTAGACTGAGTTGGATAATAAGAACATGATGTCATTTCCCACTTGCCTCCATGATGACTTAATTGCCTTCTTCACCAGCTGCAGTTTATATGATTAATTACCCTTACCCAAGTGTGCCTGTTGTATATGTAGAAGGCCTTGACACAAATCACCCCCAGCCTGTATATAGTGTACATTCCTTCTTTGCACTCATCTTTACCAGATTGTCTTGTCTGCCCTATCTCCTAGCCTTCCTGCCAGTTGTTCAGTGTTAGGAGTAACGCATTAAAAAAATAATGCAATTACTGTAATGTATTGCTTTTTGCTGATATAACGCTTTACTAAAATAATCAGTAATATTATGCCCATTACAATCTCAGTAACGCACGTTACAACGCACTTTTTACACAACACACGTTTTGTTTTTTTAATAATTCACTGAAAAAACATTTCAGCATCAGAAAAACAAATCTATTTGTAAAAGTGTAAAGTTATTTCCTGTTCCTGTAATCTGACGGTTAAAATTTTTTGGCAGGGTGCAAACTATAGGGGAGCTCGGCTCCTCTTAATTATACGGTAGTTCCCCTGATGGATCATATGTAAATGCTATGTGTTTGTGCTTTAACGAATTACTTTAATGATCAGATAGGCTACTGTCAGTTCATCCTGACCGATCCTGTCTCTCTCCTTTCTAACTCTCTTTCTCTGTCCCTTGTCCCCCTATATTTTCTACATCAGCTCAGTCTGCATTTGATGTATCACACTTTATAGTCCTTCTACCTGTTTTTCCTGTGTTTACATTTACTCATTTAGCTGGCACTTTTATCCAAAGTAACTTACAATTGCTATATATGTCAGAGGTTGCAAGCCCATGGAAAAACTAGCAGTTAAGAGTCTTGTTCAGGGACACATTGGTGGATGTGTCGAGAGGGAATCAAACCTAGGTCTCTTGCAACAAAGGTATGTGTGTTATCCACTGTGTCATCGCACTACGTTTAATTGCCATGTACTTCCATGTAATAATTCTATAGGGCCTGTACTCTATACCTTGTTAATGACTGCAGATATGTTTCTCACTCAGCAATGTGGATGCACCTTTTGTAGTTTTAAGCACAAGTCCAAAACAAATCCTGAACTTTCACTTCTATGCAGACACTACAACTCTGACTGCCTTAATGATATTAATGTTTGAATGGCCAGCAATTATCTTAAACTTAATCAGGATCAATCTATTCTCATTGATCTCAAAATCTCCCAAAATATAAACTTGTCAATCCTGTTGCTGACTGCACACCTTTTTTTTGATACATATTAAAAAAACATTACCAAGACTGTCCTTTTTCACCTAAAGAGCATCTCCAGACTACCACCCTTTCTTTCCAACTCTGAAGCAAAGATTCATCCGCACCTTTATCACATCCCAGTTAGACTACTGTAATGCCCTTTTGTTTTAGTGTCCTTGGGAGACTTGAAAGGGGCTTATAAAATAAATATTTTATTATTATTATTATTATTATTATTATTACCATCACACCAGACAGTAGTACTTGGAATATGCTTAGCATGCATTATGTTGTGGGATTATTATGGGATAAACTGGGAAGTATATAATCACACTCATGTGGTGCATATGTAACAGAGTTTATGTAATATATTATTCCACTTGCTCTAAGTCATTCATTTATTATCATCATTGTCATTATCATTATTTATATTATTATCCAAGCGAGCCAAATGTATGACTGAGCAATACATATTCTGTTCCTGTTCAGGTAATAAACGGCTACATTGAGAGATTAACACGCCTCGTACTCATCATTTCAAATACACAATGCGGAGTCGAGGGGTAGTTGAGCACGGTTACACATAATCATACCTGAGAAATCTGTCATTGGGTTTTGCCCGCAGTGTGTCTGTGCCCAGTACCAGGCATGTCCACCAATCAGCAGGCCTCCTCCCTCTGCCACAAAGTGTTGGATTTCCTCCACATGATTATCACTGTACGCTGTACACACAAATACACTCAGGTCTTCTCTGAAGTCTGTCTTCTCACACTGTAACCCTGACTTGCTGAGAACTTGGAGTGCTGGATCGTGCACTACACCAACGATCCCCTTCCGGCCTTCATCCAACCAATGAATGGCATTGTTCCAAAATGGAGCAAATGTCTGTGATAAGGGCAGTAGTTTGTTAATCACAGAAAAAGATTTGGCAGATAAACACACATCTCATTATTCAACACACTGCAGAACTGGTGGTGGCCAGAAGTTAAAATGTAACAACATAAATAGGCAAAGTAATCACTTACATCAAAGATTGGTTTTTAGAATTATATCCTTCATAAGTCTAATTGAGCACATAATGACAATTTGCGCATATAGTTTAGGTATAAAACCTTATTATGTGCTCAATTTGAATTATGAAGTAAATCATTTTAAAACCAAACTTTAATTTAAACTCTACCTTGTGTCCCATAAATCCTTCATGTGTAACCACAATGACTCGTCCCTGCCCATAGTAGGCTCCTGCCAGGAATGCCCGTCCATTGTTTGTGGTCCCGATGGGAAAGGCTAGTGGTCCGTGGACCAGAACCTCAGAAGGTACTGCTCCAGTGTTGAGGTCGAACTCTGAAACCCCCTGGAGTAAGAACTCCAGGTCATCCTCAAAATCCTTACCGTTTCTGTATTTTAAAGAGTGAAGAGGAAGAGAAAAGATGGATGTCAAGTATGACAGATACAGTATATTATATAATTACATTAATGAATAAGTGTGTGGTGTAAACTAGCCAGAGTGGTTAGGGAGGTAGTAGGAAGGCACACTCAGACATCAGACATCATCAATTTTATTTACAGAGTTCTGCAGTAAACATATAACTCAACAACAAAAAAAACAACCAAACCAATAAAAAGGATTTAAGGAAAAAAACTAACTCTTAGTGGGGATGGGACACACAATACTGACGTTTCTACACTGTGTCAAGATCCTATAAAGCACATATCTTTTGAAACACTGACTACTCCAAAGCCTGGTTCAAAACATCAGTGTCACGTGATCATGGCTAAGTCAAGCATTGGTGGAATTTACCTCTGTTTCGACAGGTGGCATAACTGCCACCTCTATGCTTGATTGGCAAGGTTTGGAACAATCCATGCATCTAGAAAGTAGTGAAATATATATATTGATAGAGAGAAAGAGTGACAGTGACAGATTGCACAAGATAGGTTGGAGATAGCAATTTGATGTGGTGTGGTTAGACAGTGTAGATCTGTGGCATTGCCAGGCTCTTGTAAAATTGGGGGCTTAGCCCAACCCATAAATCTTCCATGTTTTCACCTGATAAGCCACCATCCCCACCTACCCAAAGTAAGCCTGTAAAGCAACAGTAAATGACCTCTTCGACCCACAACAAGAACTTACAGTAAGTCTATTAACAGTCTAATTTTCTGTTGCTACCTTGTTACGCTATTTGTCAAACGGAAGCTTGTCTTTTGCACCTTCGATTTCACTCTTTTTCTCCTCCTATTTAATAGGTCTCTATCTGAGACAATCACACTCATAGATAAATTCTCATCCATCTCAGACTACTCCAATGATTGAAGTAAATCCATAGTTTTACTTGTTATGTGTGATTTCCAGAGTATATCTACTACGCCGCTACAGTCAGGGAAAATCACACGCTTCTCAATAGAGGATGATCTTGTTCAATGGATGACATTGCTCATATCACTCATGCGGGAGCAGAGAAAGACTCTCAGCACAAATGGGGGTGGGCCTCATCACAGGGTCCACCTGCTACCAAGTAATTTATACAAAGTTAACCTCGGACTCACTCCGAAAGTTGACTGGGTCCATCAGTGTCGCGGCTGCCAGAGCTTATTGCAGCCATTCTAGTCAATAATTGTGCTCACACCAGAAGTGCTGCAGCAATTTCCAGAAGTGTCTCTCCTCTCCGCTCCGCTCCGGAGAACACGCAGCCTCTGACGGAAGCCGCATCAAGCAGTACAGAGCAGAGGAACCGGGAAGGAAGTCTGTGCCCTGTTTAGACTCCTGATCGTATATCAACAATATTACAGTTCAAACTGACAGAAAAGAAACAATTTAAATACATAGCCTGCTAAGTCATAGTAGAAGCTCAGAAATCAAGCACTAATCACCAAATCAACAAAACAACGTAGTAACAAAACACGCTCTGTAGTGCTGTTTGTCCATTTTTAGCTACTGTAGAAACATGCAATATGACGCCGCAACATGGCAATGTCCACGGAAGGGGGGACCTGCGGTTATGGAGATAGAAATGGCTCATTCTAAGGTAATAACACCACTGAAAACATTTATGGATCTTATATTGCATTTCTGTCAATAGGTCCTCAGAAATATTATACACTGAACCTTTAGGTGAATTTAATAGCAATAATGTATAATGTAATAATTTTACTCTGGCTCTTCTTTAAGTTTGTATTTGACATTATACCTTATTATCTCAATTAAAAGTACAGAAACAAATGTAGGTGACACAAAAGGCAATTTATTATTTTGGCTGGTAAAAAGTGGTTGGCTGGTAACGCTACGCCAGTGGATTTTTTAATCTACCAGCCACCTTGGCGGGTATATTAAAAACTTTTGTTAAAGCAAAATCTGTCTGGCACAACATAGTATCCAGCTCCTTGTACTGTATGCAGGCTGCTGGGCGGGACTGGTTTTAAAAAAAAAAAGCTAAATAAATCCATTTAATATGATTGTAATTACTACTGCTAATGGAGTTTGCATGTTCTCCCCGTGTCTGTGTGGGTTCTCTCCGGGTGCTCCGGCTTCCTCCCACCGTCCAAAGACATGCGGCCTAGGTTGATTGGTGACTCTAAATTTTCCTTAGGTGTGAGTGCGACTGGTTGTTTGTTTATGTGTGGCCCTGCAATAGATCGGCGACCTGTCCAGGGTGTACCCCGCCTTTCACCCGATGTCAGCTGGGATTGGCTCCAGCCCCGGTGCGCAGTACCGGAACCTCGACATTTTACTCTTTGGCATACCGGGACATTTTCTTGCGTACCGAGACCTCTCCTAAGCTGCCGGTACTCTGCCCTCTCCATATCAGGTTCTCTGGGCGCTACGTGACGCTCACCCGTTCCCGTTCTCGCCTGCCTGCTAATCTCTGTGGGCGGATGGAAACGAGGGAGAAGAGAAGCTCGGGTACCTTTCAAGCAGCTGTGTACTGAATGTAGCATGTCAAGTGTCACTTGTTATGAACCAACCAATCACAGCCTGGATGGGGTGGGACATTTAAAAATATAGAATAGATAGGTGTCATTTACACTGGGGAAGCTGAGGACAGGTCAGAATCAGAATGTCTCCATCACTTTTTGAAAGCTTTTGTTAAAAATGTTCTGAACAACAGTAACAATAAATGTCAAATAACAAATGAAACAAGGCACAATAAGAAAACATGCAATGCAATTTAAATATAGAAGAAACAAATGTGCATTGTCCAAAAGCAGATTACTGCATTATATTCCATTATATTTTTATATTTAGAATTATCACCTGTCACCTTAATTTTGTTTCCCTTTATATAAATACAGACATTTCCTCCATAAATTGGTGCAGAAAATGTGTTCAGAATGCAGGAAATTAAGTGGTTAATGTTATAATATTCACTAGTTTCATCGAAGCTGCCCTAGGCAGCAGGTCTCTGGACCAGCTGTATGTGTCTTAGTACTTCTGTTTATTCTCTTTTGTTAATAAATTCTTCAAAGACAACGGTTGGTTGTTCTCTGTTGTTGGTTCATTATTTGCTTAATCCCTGACCAGCAAGAAACAATTTCGGCGACAATTTGGCACCCCAGATGGGACAGATGAGAGATTCGGGCTCTGTTAAAGGACAGAAGCCGGCTTATTTTTGGAAAATCCTCCCTGTAGGGAGAAGCTGTGTTCAGCAGAGCCCTGATCTTTGCTCCGTTCCAGAAAGAAAAGGAAAAGAACTTACATGGTGAGAAATGCATAGATAATTGAGTGGAAAGATAAAGAGAGTGAGATTGAACAGAGTGTCCTAAGAAGTGTCTTAAATCTTGCACCTGAGTGCAGGATCTTGCACCTGAGTGCAGGATCCTCTAACCACCTGTAGACTCACAAGTGGTTCCAGAGTGTGACTGGATCAAAGATTTGCAGGACCCTCTATCCACTTGTGAACGCACAGGTGGGTTCAGAGTGTAACTGGATCAAAGTGGCCTGCGGACAGACGTGTCCAAGTTTTTCTGTGGTGTCTGAGGTTTTTGGGGTTTACAGCTGATAAGTTTGACTTAACCAAACTCAGTGGACCCAAATTGATGACTAAAAAATATTAAACGTTAATTGATAAGTGGGTTGAAATGGGGTTTCCTGCAAAATGGAAGCTTTAGTCTAAAACTACTGAACCAGCTCAAGACATGTTTGGAGAGAAAGGACAGCAGAAATGCAATAGAGTGAGCAGCCCTCTCCAGAGGAAAGAAAAGAAAAGTAAAAAAACTGCAATTCAGATGGGTTGGCTGTATGAAAACGAGAACTGAGGCCAAGGAAAGCTCAGAACTGAAAATTAAAATAGATTCATTAAGGATCTGATTAACCTGATTAACCTATTGATGACTGATGAAAGAAAAAAAGAGAAGAAATCAAATGATTATATCTTCTTTAACAGAGATACACAAGTCACGGAATCCATTCCGGCAGATCCAGTCCTGGACTCCGCTCCTCCTCTTCCAGTATGCTCCAGTCTGCAATCCAGTCTAGTAAGAAGACTATCTGACCGGGCAGCAGGACATTGTTGAAGCCATGGCTCACGTGACCAGCCTGACTAGCTAGCAACAGGATCCAACCAATCACACACACTGTGAGTTACAACCTCTCACAGATGAAGTAAAAATCTCAAACACATTGAGTATCTTAGTAAGTGTTTGTAATGAATATGGAGCACAAAGGGGTTGGGAAATTATCTGTTAATTTGAGTAACTGTTAATTTGGTCAAACCTAGCAGGTGAGATCACTGCTACATTGCCAGTTTAAAACTTCCCAAGAAGAGGGGCAGATACTGTATATATGGTATTATGTGGTATGTGATATTCCTATTTTGATGAAACATGACAAAACGCTCATTTCAGTAATCAGAACACTGGGAATGGGGAGAGAGGGTGACCTCTAAGGCACGGCAAACACACACATGCATAAAGACACCCCTGCTGCTGCATGCAAGGGGTAGGCAGAAACAAAGCAAAGTCTAGTTTGATTTGGATGAGTCGAAGATTCTAAAATGATATCTACTAAACAAGAAGCGCTTGAATGTATTAAACATGTTTGTTTATCTGTTAGTGATTCAAAGGCCTGGTCATGTTTGGAACTCACTGTTATAGGCTGGAGTCACCATCCCCTGTGATGACTCGCCTGTCCACTGCCACAGCTTTCTATTACAGGAAAATCAGTGGGGAAGGCCAACCAACAGAGCACAGAGTGGTAGAGTATTATAGATCAACAGTAAATGGTGTAGTGTATCCATGAGCACTAAGTCTGAAATTTTCACACAAACCTGTTATTGATTACATCAAATGCCACACATTTCTCCATTGGTGATTCAAAGGCCTGGTTAAGATTTTACATTAACCACACAGCTGGTCCATCACAAGAAGCATGCTGGGATGACCAGTGTTTGCTAAAGTGGTTAGCTCACAATGGCCACACACAAGGCTAGTCTGTCTCAATTGCAATTCGAACAGACAGGATAAACCTGGGACATAAGAGAGAGTACATCTCTCCCTCACACTGCATACAAGACTTTTCCATCTATTCCAAAATGAATCACTATAAAGAGGAGATGACGATTTTGTAGGCCTATCCTAATTATTAACAAACGTCCAAAGAGAGATGAATATCTCTCCCATGATTCATGGTGAAAAACAGTGTACTTGACCAATTTGAAACTGACAAAACTGAGATGAAACTGACAAAACTGGACCTGACCTTTGACCTGTGTTCTTACTTAGGTGGTTGACCAGAAGACAGTTACCTGACCTGGTCTGACACTACATCTTGTTATTGAACACTTTGAGCTCCAAGGTTAAGACTCATTCAGAGAGGATGAGACCGGTTTAGAACATGCTACTGTCTAGCCAGAGCTATCTTAGAGAGATATTGGAACAAAACATCTACGGACCAACTCAAAATCTCATGCTGTAGTAATCTGTGTCTTTCCTACAGGTCCAGATGTGATCTTATGATGGACTGAATTTACACCATGTGAATAAATGAAATACTGTCTTGTAAGTGCTGGCATGTTAAGTAAATAGGTTAAAGTTTTCCATAAACAGGAGGCTAGAGCAGTGGCCAAAGCCCTAACAAGCCAAATAACTGAGATTATTCTCTGTTTTCCTTGCTGGGTAATGGCATCAGCAATTTACAGAGGGCTGATGATGTAAAATGGTAACAGTATGACATTGCCTTCACAGTTGCCCCTTGTAGCCACGGCTACTCTCCCTCACCTGGAGCTAGGGACTTGGGTACTAATCAAGGGCCACAGGTTTTCCTTTAATTGGTTTTCGGTGTCCTTTCCAAGTGCTTTTCACCACCGAAACCACAGTGAAAGTCATGGGAAGGAATACTTCCACGTCCACCCCAGCCGTTGTAAGCCTATCCCAGAGCCCTATGACGACTTTGAGCCCTCCATCCCAACTCAACCAGCTCGACCTATGCAGACCAGACGTGCTAAGTACAGCACGCCAGAGGAGTAACTTACCTGTGTTCAGGTAACCACAAGTCACTCCAACTCGAATGAGGACATCACGGTATTTTTAATTGACCACACATATAGGCATAGGTACATAACATTCATTGCTTCGCGGGGACGTGAGTGACGGTAGAAGGGAAGGGAAGGGAAGGGAAGAAGAAAGAAGCAGGCAGCAAAACACCTACCCTGCACATATTGAAATACAGAGTGACCAACGAGGAACTGACGATGGAATCCACGTCCACACGACCGTGGCACCCTTTCCAGTTGCCACGTTGGGAGTGGTTAGGTCTCAAGCGTTCAATGTTGTTTTTGACTTGTATTTCTATGATTATGGTGTTTCCTATTCTGTACACATTTGACAAACATCCACCTGCATCCAACTCAACCACACTGATATCGCATAGTCTTGGAGCATTCTTCAAAATTAATAAATTCTTCAAAGATTGTTACTTATAATTGTTACTCAATTATTTGTTTAATCCCTCACTAGCAAGATACAATTTCCACGACAAATACTACACACAAATTATCCATAGTACACATATACAAATAATGTACACATATCTACACATATAACATAGGAGTGGCATCATCAACTTGTCTGTGAGTTTAATGCTCTTACAGTGCAGTGTACAAAACGTTTCCCAAAGCGTGAGTTTTTGTAGAGCAGCTGTCTGTGAAGCCAGATAGGAGAAGGGTGAAGCATGAGTTAATAAGGTGGCTGGGATTTTGTACTATGGTATTTGCTCTGCAAGCAGTGGCAGTATTAATGAGGGCTGGCAGGTTGGGAATGGGAAGACCTATTACTTTGGAGGAAGTGTTAGTGATTTTAAGAAACTTATTAATGAGGGCTGGCAGGTTGGGAGTGGGAAGACCTATTACTTTGGAGGAAGTGTTAGTGATTTTAAGAAACTTATTAATGAGGGCTGGCAGGTTGGGAGTGGGAAGACCTATTACTT
>NC_060166.1:10950695-11047547 GCF_021292245.1 Micropterus dolomieu
TTAGTGATTTTAAGAAACTTATTAATGAGGGCTGGCAGGTTGGGAGTGGGAAGACCTATTACTTTGGAGGAAGTGTTAGTGATTTTAAGAAACTTATTAATGAGGGCTGGCAGGTTGGGAGTGGGAAGACCTATTACTTTGGAGGAAGTGTTAGTGATTTTAAGAAACTTATTAATGAGGGCTGGCAGGTTGGGAGTGGGAAGACCTATTACTTTGGAGGAAGTGTTAGTGATTTTAAGAAACTTATTAATGAGGGCTGGCAGGTTGGGAGTGGGAAGACCTATTACTTTGGAGGAAGTGTTAGTGATTTTAAGAAACTTATTAATGAGGGCTGGCAGGTTGGGAGTGGGAAGACCTATTACTTTGGAGGAAGTGTTAGTGATTTTAAGAAACTTATTAATGAGGGCTGGCAGGTTGGGAGTGGGAAGACCTATTACTTTGGAGGAAGTGTTAGTGATTTTAAGAAACTTATTAATGAGGGCTGGCAGGTTGGGAGTGGGAAGACCTATTACTTTGGAGGAAGTGTTAGTGATTTTAAGAAACTTATTAATGAGGGCTGGCAGGTTGGGAGTGGGAAGACCTATTACTTTGGAGGAAGTGTTAGTGATTTTAAGAAACTTATTAATGAGGGCTGGCAGGTTGGGAGTGGGAAGACCTATTACTTTGGAGGAAGTGTTAGTGATTTTAAGAAACTTATTAATGAGGGCTGGCAGGTTGGGAGTGGGAAGACCTATTACTTTGGAGGAAGTGTTAGTGATTTTAAGAAACTTATTAATGAGGGCTGGCAGGTTGGGAGTGGGAAGACCTATTACTTTGGAGGAAGTGTTAGTGATTTTAAGAAACTTATTCCTATTGGTGAGAGAGAGCATGGTGAAGTACCAGGTAGCACAGTAGGCTACAAGAAGATGGGTCCACCATCATCGGGTCAAGATTCTAGTTTGTCCATTGTTTTGGTTTATGACAAAATACCTGCAAATGTAATTTAATTCCCATCAGGCTCAGCTATACTTTGTTAATTAGCAAACATCTTAGCGAAATAAAATCTTTAACTGAGATGTTGATCATTAGTTTCACATCAGCATGATAGAGTATTTTATCATGCTGATGTTAACATTAAGGTCAAGGCACTGGTCTGGATACATACAACCTACCAGAGCTGCTAGAATGCTTTCAGACTCATCTTTCCTTACAGTTCTTAATTGAACTTGATTATAAACTTGAACCAAACGTGTGCAGAAGTTTCAACATTGACTGATTCGCAACCATTACACAACTTAGAACCAAATATGCCAAGAAAAAGTATACACTCACACTATAGCCATCCAGGAAGATGGGATCTGAGGGTAGACAGGAAGGCACTCTACTTTTCCATAGCGCTCAGAGAAGTAGATCCCTGCCACACCAGAAACCTTGTTGCCTTCAAACTGAAGCAGCGTGTTCTCCTTGGGGTGATCTTTAGCCCAGTTCCATGCCTGCCCTGCTATCAGCACTCCTCCTCCAGCTTTCAGAAAGGCCACCAGGTCCTTTACGTCTGCACCCACACTGTAGGCATCAGTCACATACACCCCCACGTTGCCACTAAAGGCCCCCACAACTTCAGCTTGGAAGCTGGATTTGCTGAGATTATCAGAGACTGACTTGACGTTTTTGTGGACCCCCACAGACAAGTTTTCAGATCCATCTCCTCTCAGCCAGGTCACAGCGTTCTCTACCAGAGCAGGAAAGGCGGTCAGGTAGCCCTCATGACCCAGGACCACGATCCTTCCACTGCCGTACAGAGAGGCAGCCATCAGGACCTGGCCTTGGCTGTTCATTGCTAAAGGGAAGGCATGGTCTCCTATCAGCACCAGGTCACTGGGAACACAAGGACCCCGGAAGTCCAGCTCTCTCAAGCCTCTCAACAGGGTCATGTAGGCTCCCTCATGTCGGGTTTGTGTAGGCTTGGTGGACATGGTGAGAAGGACTGATGAAGATCAGATGAAGAGGAAAGTGGTTTGTTAGCACATGAGGTTTAACAATTGTTCTTGGATGGATATATGCTGTGTCAGTCTGGCTGTCCTGTGGGAATAGAAAGAGAGCTGACAGACATTAAAACAAAAAAAAAAGTACTACTGATGACTTTCTGTTTATGTTACAAATCTACAACAATAAAGTGAGAACAACAAAAAAATCAATCTACATCATCAGCTTCAGAGACAAAAAGTAAATCTGGTAACATAATATGCATTACTGAAAGTCTGCTGATTTTCATCACACACTAAAACAAAAAAAAGTTACATGGTTACCTGAACGTTGTCTTTCTGATTGTATTATCACACTGTGGCCCAACGGTTTCCAAAACAGGCAATCCACCAAGAAAACTACCTGACAGGAGAGAAGAGTGGATATAAATGAGAGCAGGAGGAAGTATTTGAGTGAAAAAGGTAAAGACAATATGAGGAGGGGCTTCAGAACAAGCCAATGTGAGAGAAGGGAAAGATCACTGGACAGCACAGACAAAACTGTGCTGTCCTGTGTTTGTCCTTATTCCTCAGGCACTGAAACAGTTGGTTGAAACTGTCCTACAGGTATGGTCTCCTGTTCATTAGGCTAAGTTAGTGCACAGCTGGACAAGAATTTGGCCCACCCCTTCTGAGAACACTCAATCATATTGCTGTGTACTGACAAATTCATAACCTTTAACTAAAAAGATCATTAAGTGACATAATATATATAATTTTAACTGATGGCAACATGTGCAGTTGATAACCAGCTGATAATTTTAAAAGTTCAGTTACTTGAATGCAGGAGATTAAGTGCAGCACAGTAAGTAGTATTATTAACTATATATTTAATCTCTAACAGATGGATTTTGACCCTTAGCTAATCATTACAATTTCAGGGACATTTTGGAAAATGGTCTGTATTTGTTAGCTTGTTTCTAATCTTTCCAACCGCACAAAGCGGTTTTATAATACATCACATTCACCCTATTCACACATTAATGCCACTGGCATCAGAAACAGAATTTACCTTGGAAACTAACAGTAATCTGTTACTAATCTTAGCATTCAAGAAGAAACGGGTGAATAAAAGGCAGCACCAGGTAGTGCTAAATGTTTATTAGTCTCTTTTCCATTGAAAGGGAAGACAAATACATATTGTGGTGAAAACAGAATTATGCTGAAAAAGACATGTTGACTTTGTAAAACAAGACTTTCTACGTATAGTGTTTGTCACAGCTCGAGCAAGCATAGTAACAGGAATACAAGGGTAGGACCCAAATGCAGACGCCTGTGGCACTAAGTAACACAAATAGAGGAACACAGGCTTACTGGATGGTGAGGGAGGCAAGGGTCAAAACCACAGAAGGCAGTCCACACAGGTAAACAAATCCGACAAGGACCCAGCAAAAATAGAAAATCCAATGGTCAGGCAATAATAATAACAATCAAAAACAAAATGGTAAGGCAGACCAAATCAGGGAAACAATAAGTGAAGCATACAGCAACATAACATAGGGTGACTACTAAGAAGACAGCAAAAAAGGACTGGTCAGATACAGCAGGGCTGATGAGATAAGTGGGAACAGTTATGTAAATGAGTGGGGCAGTTAGGTGATATGGAAAAGAGGGAAAGTCTGAGGGCATCTGCCAGAAAGATGGAAAAGGGCAATGAAAGGACTGGGGAAACAGGAAAATTTGAAGAGGAGGAACAGAGACTGTAGGTGCATCTCAAGTCTCTTATTTGTCTTTTCCTCGTTCCTCGCTTGAACCAGAAGTTGTTCTGGTCCACCATCTTGCAGACCCTCCGAAAGCACTTATTTGTGCTCCGAGGATCGAGGAGCGATCTCTAAGGAGCTATGAGCGAAGATACGCGAGTGCATCCTTTGCGGAAGTCTTTTACTGACCGACACGCCCCCTTATGGTGTAACCATTATATTGATTTGACGATGATGAAGTTGTTTAACACATCTAGATGTGAATACCAGGAAATGAAAGCTGAAATTCTGAACTCTTGTCTCATTCTCATCTTTTGATCTTAAACCCATAAATGTCTTCAATGAACAACAAAAACAAAGGAATTTGCCTTACTGTTCCAATACTTTTGGAGGGGACTGTAAACAAGGAGTCCGACTAAACTGGTCACTAAACTGCGTTAAAGTCTCTCTATTATGACTTTATTAGAGTCCAAGCACGAGAAACGTGGAACTGAATGAATCTTTTTTTTCTGCAAACAAATCACATTTTTGGCAGCTTAACTAAAGTCCACTGAATCCGCCTGCGGTGCGTTATGGGTGCGCCGCGGATGGCCGAGCTACTTGCTGCAATTCCAGTCAATGCTTCTGAAACCACCATGAGTTCAAGCACACATACAAGCACACACCTGGTTGCACTTAAAAACCACACCTCTAGCAGCTGCTTAAAACTACATCTTACCCCTTGAATAGGGTGACCAGATGTCCCTGATTTTGGTGGCCTGTCCCCGTCTGGAGCTGTCCCCTGAAATGTCTTGTTAATAATAGACTGTATAAGCCGTTAACAGACCTGAAATCAGATTTTACGTGGCCAGAAAGACTAGACAGCAGAGCATACAGTGCGTGCCGAAAAGAATGTGCTCTGTATCGCCCAGTCTCTTTACATCTACAGCTGCTTTTATCTGAATCAAACAGACATAACGTGCAAACAAACATTATTTTATGTCCGTGGCAAAGTGATACTTTAACATTTCTTTTAACAGAATAATCACAATTGTGGCCAATAAGTGTTTATAGTTTACAGCGTAACCATGCATGACATTTATGTGATTAGCCTATACGGAAGGCAATATATAGGCCTGTTGTTGCCGATGGAATAGGTGTTTGGTAGGCCTATGTCTAATATCATTGTTTACATTTGGAAAACGGAATGGACCCTGTAATTAACATGTCTTACAGCTGAGTTGTTATGCAAAGCAAAAAAGGATCCAGGAGCAGATACAGGGTTAGGGCAAAAAACAAGAGGATTTATTGACAGAATGAAGGTTGAGGTCTCTGGTGCGTGGTGGTCGAGAGTGGCAGGCAGGCAGCGAGACCCAAAAGAGACTCCAAAACAGGCGGACAAGCAGAGCTTCCCCAAGCAGCGATCCCCTGAGACAAAAAAACACACATTAGATGATGGCAACACGAGTAGAGAAACACTAGCAGAGTGTTTGGCCTGACGAGTGGTTGACCACATAGGTTAACTGACGATCTGGCGAATACTGGAGGAATGAGCCGGGTATAAATCAGCAGTGGTGATTAGTAGATTGACTTCAGGTGTGTGGGAAGCTCCAGGAACGTCAGGAACACCTGCAGACATACAAACAACAAACAACAGACAGAAAGTAGACAGACACACAGGGAAGGGGAAAAAAATAGGACAAACTAGGGACCGGGAAGGATGAGCCACCAGATCACCATATTAGTTATATATAAAATAAAGACATGACCTACATTATTTAGCTTGCTGTGTACCGACCGATCCATTCATTTTTACCTGTTGAAATACCTTTAAATTGCCAACACAACCTATGTAAACCACTTGAAGTGATTGCAGCTTCCACATATTGACTGAAAAGTAGATTTTGCCTCAAAACGACTTGATTTAATTTAGAAGTTATATTTGACAGATTATAACTCACCTAGTACTTTTTACCTCTTAAATTGCCTTTAAATGGCCAAAACAACACATAAAATGCATTATTCTACTTGCCAGAAAGTGATTACAGCCTCTAATTATTTCATATATAATAACATAAAATTTTTTAATGACATGACCACCAAACCACAAATGTCCCCGTTTGTCATTTCAGAAATCTGGTCACCTTACCCTTGAACCTCATGGTGGAGAGGGTGTGTCAAGGGATCACCCACTTCATTAGGAGTCATAGTCTGGGAACCATGAGTTTCTGTACCATATTCTGTGCCAATCCAGGAGGTAGACATTGACATATTTTGTGGATAAGTAAAAACTTTGACCTATTGGTGGTAGATGAAAAGTCAGAGCTACATCAAAGTATTTATTATTCAACCTTTAGGCACCATGAATATGTGTACCACATGTAATACCTATCCATCCAATAGCAACATCAACCTCATGTTGGCGTTGCTGTCACGGTCACAGACAGGTGCAGTTCAATGATTTATTGTCCATAAATGAATAACCTTACTATATAAGCTATGTTGGTAGGCAGGCAGGTACAGGAAGTATTGCAGAGGGCCGGGAATGAGAGAGTGTGGCTGAAGAGAGGGATTGAGGAGCTAACTGTGACAGAACCCCCACTCAAGGGGCGGATCCCAGACGTCACAAAAGGCTGGTCAGAAACACCAAGCAGGGAGGGTCAATAGGGTCGGGAGGAGGGCTTCAGGAGCAAGAAGCAAGAGGGTGGTGCAGAAGACCTCAAGCGAACAGCCTGGTCTGAGGTAGCAGGGAAAGCAGGTCTGGAAGGCCACTTGACGGACGACTTGGAGGTTGGTGATGTAGGCGGTACCCTTTCAGAAGCCGGTGGCGAAGGCAGAACCCGTCTGGAGGCTGGCAACAAAGATGGCCTTGGGCAAAAAGTTGTTGAGAAATTTCACTAAGAAACACAAATGTCAACCTCATTTTGGTGTTACAGTAAAAGTCAAATGGTCACCAGAAAGTCAGTAGGATTCTTCCTCTGGTTACCATAAATGTCTGTACAAAGTTTCAATCCAATCCATCCAATACTGAAGTCTGAATGCTGTGGATAACCAACAGATACTCTGACATTGCCATCCCTAGAACAACATCAGGGTGTCTAAAAACAATGGGTAATGCCCCTAACAAAGTGTAAATTCCTCTTCTGTTCCTCTGATCTCCATGTCTCTATCTTCCTTCTGTTTTGTCTTTTTAAATACAGAATCAGAATAATTCTATAAAAAACTGTATATTTCATATCTTGGCACATTTCTTTCCTTCTTCACCCCTTAGAAATTCAGAATCAGACTTTGAGTTCCTACTCCAGGAGTTTGATCTCCAGAATGGGGTTCTGGTTCATGGCCCACTAGACATCTCGACCCACAGAATGAGCCTTATGAGAGATTAAGGGAAAGATCCTGCATCATTATCTGTCAACACTGTGTTTGTTTTCATTTCTTGGGGCTTGATTACGTGTGTTGAAACAGAGACACACCCTGACTGTGACTGTATATGAAACCTGTTCATCCAGTCTGCAAAATTCAATAGTCAATGTTATTGGATGCTGAGACTATAACGGTAATACACTGACTGTGAAATGTCACATTTGTGTATTCATTTCTTGAGAAGACCTTTCTTGAAGAGTTTGTAAAATCTAATAAAATGTATGCAATAATGTTACACAAACCTTTTCATTTTTATGGTAGAGAAAGAATCATAAGGTCAGTCCTAGGAAATAATCCTTGCTAAGCAGCAAGATCAGAAGTCCCAGATATTAATGTAGTCTCTGTAGTACCATGTACATGTATAAAATATAGGTTTATTTATTTGTCATAACTGTGACAGTATTAATACCCTCCTACAGTACAAAGCTAACATCATTACAAAGTTATAATGTGAAACTGCAACAAAAAATCCCCAAATCCTTGGCATTACAGGTGTTACATTGACAGTCAGATATCAACCCAGGTCTCGAAGCATCACAGAACCCTACAACTTAGTTGATGAGCAAAATCCAAATTATGAAAGCACTTGGCCCACCCTTGCTACATGAGAATATGCTGTATGACACCAACCATTGTATTGCTGTGTGCTTACAGATTCATAATCTTTAGCTAAAAAGTGAATTGATAAAAATTTAAATTATACAGAACCCAAATTAAAAACTGAATAATAACCAATCCAGCAAATGCCAATTGTCCTAGATGAATAGGACTTTTTTAGGCCTTTTGATTGATGGCAACATGTGCATCCGACAATCAGCTGATAATAAAAAAACTTCACTTGTTAAATGAGGAAGGTTTAGTGCGGCACAGTAATAAGTTAGATCTGGACCATTGTGGCAAATTTTTCCCTCAGATAATCACTCAAAAACTTCAGAGGGACATTTTGGTAAACCGAAGGGGTGAAGTTAATGTTTATGTTACTTTTCCACTGAGAGTGAAAGTAAATATCATTGTAGTAAAATTAAAGACATGTTAACCATGACTGAATAGTTAGTGAATAATAATAATAATAACAATAATAATAATAAAGAATTAGTAACTAGTTAACCTGACTTTACTTTGTATAGTAGCCTTTTAAGATGGAGCATTAGAGCAGATAATGTACCACTGAAATTTACAGTTTATTAATTCACATAAGTAACATTGACACACATTTAAGATAATTTGTTATTATGACCCTGAAACTAACCCTTTTTTCTTGGAACTGACTTTTACTAGTACTGTGAAATTAAAAAGCTATCTAATGTGTACAGCTAACTCATCTTCAGAATACAAATCTAGCCCACCTTGTAGTGGTGGTCAAAATACACGGAACATACAATAACAAAGAAAACACAGTCAGTAAATTAAAATACCCAGTAATCTCTCTACAATTTTAATCAGCAGCAGTCTGATGTTCAGTCATACTGGACCATGGGGTGGTCACTCCAGGGAGGCAGGTTGCAGAGTTTCTCTTCAGTGGCTGTTTCGATGGGCCAGCCCCAGGCCTTGAAGAATCCAGCCAAGTTCATCCCCACAGTCTGGGAGAAGGTCTCTGCATACAGGTTCATCTTTCCGTAGTTGTCATTGGGAAAGTTGGACATCTTGTGGTAGGCAGCAAACACCTTCTTAAAGGCATCCCAGCCAAACTTTTCCTGGAGCTACATGGAAGGAGCCAGAGGTAGAGGAAAGAATAGAAATAGAAAGAAGAATAGAACATTTTCTTGTTTGGTGTGTAATGGCCACTAAAGCCTCACTAAGCTGAAAGGGGCTACAGACCTTCAGTCTACTTAAATTTTATTAGTAGTATTTTTTCCTTTGAAGAGGTGCAGTTTTGTTTAAGTGCTGACTCCAGTGTAACATAGTCTCTCTACAGGGTGCTATATACAGTGATTCTCTCTCACCTGCATATATGTCTCCAGGGCCACCCACATTTCCCAGTTGCTGAGTTTCTTGCCCCCCTTAACATACTCCTCTGCTCGACTGTTTCGATCTGTTGAAGTCATAGCTGGATGAGCCTGCGTTGAACAAGATGAAATTGTGTTTTAAATTCTGGTTAAACAATGTAATCCAAATGACATTACATCGAAAGAACAGTAGTCTTTTGTAACATCTATTGATGTAAAAATATGTCACCATAGCCTTTAAGACCAGGGTGTTCTAGCCGTTAGTCTCTGTTTTTGTCAACTAAATAAAACTAATTTACTCCACCTGTTCCCTGTTGATCCTCAGCACCTCTTCATGCACATACACTGACCACAGGTTGCATGTACACTCTGTGGTGTGTGATGGGAACTCCCAGCAGCTTCTCTGTTGGTTGTGTCCAAGCTCATGTATGGGGCCCCACAGGCCTTTACACCTGATGTCGTTGATGCTGACCAGCTCAGCTGCTGTGGACTTGTGTGCCATGATAGGATAACCTGCATGCATCCAACCTTAACAGAAAAAAAACGATCTTAATGGTTCCATATCTATGGTAGAGAACACTGGTGGTCTGGCCGTCTGGAGAGTTGGGAGATTTCTCAGTGGCCTGCCTTTAATTGTCAACTTGACCAGCGGCAGTGATAATATGGCAAGCTTTTTTACAATCTATCAAGAAACGGCGTATCCACAGTGTCCGTGCTATCTCTCTCTCTGTGTTTCTCTGCCGGTGTTAAGAGCTTCCACGCAGTTGGCTACATGTTTAAGCATTTCTGTTTGTTTATAAAGCCTTTTCAGACAGGGAGCAACCCTCCTCCTGTGTACTCTTTTGGATCCGCAGGGTCTCACTGCACTCATGTGAACAGACAGACCAACAAGCACTCTGCAAGGAAACACTGCTGTAACCATGGCAATGGCTTCTGTGCGCTACTGAATGTCTGTAACTGTATTTTCTTTATAGACTATCGAAAACATTAAATATAGGCTATCTAGTAAAAATTATGGAAAGACGTGTATATATTTTTGTGCTGTTTGCTTTATGGACACCGGTGACTGAACATCGTAATCAATTTTTTTTTTTTTTTTGTGGGCTATAGGAGTGCTTTTTGGACTTTTGCATTATAGGCCTACTTACTTTCATTGTTGTAGCTTATGTTCAAGTTCAGTGAACATGTGAGTGTGTAACGTTTTTGATACTTTGACATGATTGATGCTTGTCTATAAAGATAAAATGTTAACATTTGTGCAAACTCTGTATATATCATTCTATTCTTTAAGTGTGGCCCATGCTTATTTACATGCCAAGCCTTATACATTTGTATGTGCTGTGTAGGCTATTTCTCTGGAGTTTTTGAGGGTGCACTCATAGCCATAGCATACCTTGAAAACTCACATAGGCTACTTTTATGATCTGTCCTAAATGTCTGTAGATGAACATAGTGGCAAAGACCTGCTTTGGTGCCTGTTACATCAACAGAAAGGGTTAGTCCACAAAGTTTGCGGTCTGGTGGTTTGCATGAACAGGGTGGCCTGGGATGGAGTCAAATTCCCGGCCTGAATAATTGAGTCCGCCCCTGGTAGAGATGTATCACATTGTAGTGCATGTGCATGCGATTAAAGCAATGCACAAATCACAAGCATCATAGCATCAAGTACTCATTCAATTAGTAATTTTATAGAAGTGTTGTATTTTTTAAACTCAAGACATTATCATGATGAAGTATGTAGTTGATGTCATCTGATGTCCCTGAGAGTCCTGGTAATTTATTTTCAGTATATGGACAGTTAGCACTGACAGTGCCCCCTTGGCGTTAACATGGACATGCAGATACAGTGAAACTCTGAATTGTCCGTGGGTTTGAATGTGAATAGTTGTCTGTCTGAAATGATGAACTGATAAACTGGTGATCTGTACATGGTGCACCCTGCCTCTCACCTAGTGTGAGCTGGGACAGGCTTCATCTCTCCGGGACTCTCAACAGGATAAGCAAATAACAAAACTATAACAAAGTCAAAGTCAAATGCACTTACCATGGGAAATCTGCACATCAGTAACAAAACGTTCTTTGCGGGGAAATTTGTGTGGGATGGCAGCAAGATCAGCAATGCCCCTCATGATGTCATCCCAGAGTGCCGCCAGCTCATCAGGGCGCTCTAGGTCCCAAATAACATCTGATGGTACAGTAAGGATGATGTTGTCAAACTCCAACTCTGCCCAGGGTGCAGGGGCTGTGCGCAACAACGACCAATCAGCTGCTGTTGTCATACCTGAAAAAAAGGGAGGGATTCAAATCAGATCAAAGAATTATAGCACAATTTTGTAAAATTATATATTTTAAGGGACAACTGCTAAACTGAAACTATTTCGCTTGAATTGCCAATATCAACCGACATTTTATGAGAAGCAATGATATTACATTCGATTTTGAACAAGATGTCCCTACTTACACTGCCCTGAATCCCAAAACAACCATATTATCCCCTATTATAATTGACAGAAATCACTACACACCTTCTATTTATCCCCATAAGAATAAACATATCAGCAGACACATACCACACCTTCAAGACTCACCTGATCTATAGTACGGCGCAGGTACAGCCATCTGCACTGTGACCTCTACCCCATGCACTTGTGTTTTGGGTGGGGCTACCAGGTAGATGAGTCCACCCCACAGGTTCCACACCTGCATCACCTCTGAGGTAACAGGAAATCGTTCATGAACACATGGTGCTCTCTTTAACTCTGCAGCGTTGAGATGGTCTGTTTGACATCCTATCTGGATCTGGGGAAGACATGGAATTGTGTTACTGAGAGTAAGTGTTGTTTGTACGATAAATAAAAGGATGCAAGGCTGGAAAGCTGGATATGATGACGACGACTGTAGTACATTCAAAGATTGAATGACCTGAGAGGACTGAATTACTTGTACTGTCTGTTACAAAATAGTTTACCCCTCTAAATTTAGCTGGACTGGGGTCTGGACCGGGCTAGGAACATGTTGCCTAGTCACTGTTGGGGACTGAGGCTTGCATGGGATGGCCTGGCCCTCCATTGGGAGCGCAACATTAACAGAAACACAATGAACTCAATATTGTCCACTCTACCTTCCATTCCTTGTTGACTATCTCTGCTGGTATGGCCATGTAGGTCTTCATACCAGGAGAGAGGTAGAGACCTGTACTGATCCACTCCTCCCCTCCTGACACACACACACACACACACACACACACACACAGCGCAGAAGTAAAGATTATACTCAGTCATATTTACATAGATAAATGCAATGCAGTAGCGTAAATATAATTCATGAATAGTTCACATATTTGTCCACAACAAGGTCTGACCTGCTGTGTTAACATTAATCTTGATCCTGTGGTTGTAAACAACTGGCAGCAACGGGTTATGCTTGATGATGTAGGGCAGGAGAGCATCAGGATCTGGGGAAACCTTGTATACCTCTGCTGCCACACTGAGGAGTAGGTGGTCTTTTGCAGTATTTACAGGGCAGCTGTCACACACCTTTAAAGAAAATAAATGATTATTAAAGATGTTGTTCCAACACAGCGATTCCCAAAGTGTGGGAAACTAGAAAGGGTATTTACTAAAGAAAATACATGTGAGAGCTGTCAGCTGTTAGCTGTGACTGCTACCACTACTGCTGCAAAGTACTGCTACATCAGGGGCCCTTGCACGTAATGCGCAAGGAGCTTTGGAAGCTGCATGAAATACTTAAAAGTCACTGTCTTTGTCCTCTGTGTGGTGCAAAGGAGCACCCAGTAACGATACATTATGTCCCAGTACATCAAGTGTGGAACACACTGAGAAAATCTTTCACACAGGGCATACTTCCGGTTGCCAGTAGGTGGCGCTATGACCATAACAGAATTTTAGCATGTAGATGTGTTGGGGGCGGGACCATTATCAATCACATAAAGTTTGGTACAGATGTCAGAATGTACACACAAGTTATAACAACTTCCCGTTTCGTGGCAAATCATTGATATTCCACTCCACGCCACGGGCAACCAAAACTCACCAGTGTGTAATCATCAGATGAATAAGACTGCACAGCAAAAATGTGAAAACAATCTGACTTGTTCTCTAACACATCTGACTGGTTGTTAGCCTTGTGCTGTTCTACTGGAATGTTTTCTAAAGCGTACATGTTAGTGTATTTTGTCTACTCACCTGAGGCATGTCTGACTTCATTAAGATGTCAGTGAGGGTGGACACGATCTGCGTGTAGGAGGAGCAGTCATGAGCCTTCATGTGCAAGTACTTGGCACAGTCACCACCCAGCTTTTTAAGATATTCCTCTTCGTCGTTGGTAAGTTCTTTGCCACCGGTTACATGGCCAGCAAAGCGGCCAAGAAGGTTGCGGAAGTGGTAGGTATCTTTGATGGCCTGGCTGGGCACAGGGGCCTTGTATAAACCTCCTTCGACTGTTGACCCCAACAGGCTCAAGCCCATTTTGTTCAGGATCTTGTTCCCTGAAAGACATTCCAGGAAACCTGATTTCATCTACTGTGTCTTAGTGGTAAAACTGTTATAGTTAGAGTTTGACTGTAGGTACATCCTTAGAACATGAACTTCTCTTCCCACTTGTCCTTAGTTGCCTGACTTCTCACCAGCTGCAGTTTATATGATGAATAACCCTTATCCTTGTGTGCCTGCCGTATGTGATCTTGACACAAATAACCACCAGCCTATATTGTCCATTCCCTCTTTGAACTCATCTTTACCAGAATGTCTTGTCTGTCCTGTCTCCTAGCTTTCCTGCCTGTTGTCAGCACCAGTGTTCTTCACAGTTTAGCTGTGAATCTTCATGTCTTCTTTTTGGGATCTACACCATCTCAGCCATTAGAGCAAGCCATTTTCTTGGCAGCTGACAACTGAGGTAGATTTTGTGAGAAAATAACAAGCATGACAACATTTCAGTTTGCAAAGAACATATTTTTCTTCAGGAGAAACCTTCGTTCATAATCTGTTTTAGATAATGTACCACCTTTGTCCATTGTTAGAGTGTTAACCCCTTCTTGCCATATAGTGCACACTGTGTCTGTTCTGTAACTTTCCGAAATCAACAATTTACATTCTCACTCACTTCACGCAGTGATTGGCCAGGCATGCGGAGGTTTGGTTTGTGTGCCACACTATGAATGTCTGGGAGGAGAAACTGTTTGAAAATGTGTGCCATCATCCCCATATTCAAACAATATCTTATCTCCCTCCCTCACTATGACAGCAGTGCGGCCCCTCAGGTTTAAACTCTCTTGCTTTCCGATATGAATGGACATGTATGAAAAACTTCATTTTGAGGAAAACCGGGTCTTCAGTTATCTACCCCGTCCCCCCTAAAGGCATCCAGACAGCCAACTTTCCCTTTCTCTGTCCCTTGTTCCCCTGTATGTCCTATGCAAGCCCAGTAGCTCAGTCTCACTAGTCATCTGCAGTCAAATTAATCTAACTTTAGAGTCCATGTACCTGGTTTCACTGTGTTTAATTTGCATGTACCTCCATGTTGTAATTCTGTAGAGGCTGGCAAATCCTCAGTTTGGCTCTAAACGTACGTTTCTTGGCTCTCTACAGTAGCCCATTTTATAAGCTTTTTAGAATTACCTATCTACATTTTGAGTTGTCCTGAATATGAATCATCGCCTAGTACATTATCCCACCAGCATGTGCATTTAGACAGTAGTACCTGGAGTATGCTTAGCATGCATTATGTTGTGGGATTATCATGGGATGAACTGGGAAGTATTTAATCAAACTTTTGTGGTGCATTATCATACCTGGGAACTCTGTCATTGCGTTTTGCCCGTGGTGTGTCTGTGCCCAGTACCAGGCATGTCCGCCAATCAGCAGGCCTCCTCCCTCTGCCACAAAGTGTTGGATTTCCTCCACATGATTATCGCTGTACGCCGTGCACACAAATACACTCAGGTCTTCCCTGAAGTCTGTCTTCTCACACTGTAACCCTGACTTGCTGAGAACTTGGAGTGCTGGATCGTGCAATACACCAACGATCCCCTGCCGGCCTTCATCCAACCAATGAATGGCATTGTTCCAAAATGGAGCAAATGTCTGTGATAAAGGCAATAGTTTGTTAATCACATAATAAGATTTGACAGATCAGCACATGTCTCATTATTCAGCACACTGCAGAAATTAATCATTTACATAAAAGATTGTTTTTAGAAATTATGCCTTCATAACACATAATGACAATGTGCACATGTAGTTTAGGTATAAAACGTACCATATAAGCAAAACCTCATTATGTGCTCAATTTGACTTATGAAGGCAAGTGAAATTCTAAAACAAAGTTTTAATTTAAACTGTACCTCTTGTCCCATAAATCCTTCATGTGTAACCACAATGACTCGTCCCTGCCCATAGTAGGCTCCTGCTAGGAACGCACGTCCATTGTTTGTGGCCCCGATGGGAAAGGCTAGTGGTCCATGGACCAGAACCTCAGAAGCTAAACCTCCAGTGTTGATGTCAAACTCTGAAATCCCCTGGAGTAAGAACTCCAGGTCATCCTCAAAATCCTTACCAGTTCTTTATTTAAAGAGTGAAGAGGAAGAGAAAAGATGGATGTCAAGTATGACAGATAAGACAGTATATGATATAATTCAGATTAAAAGTTGTCACCTTGTAAAGTGGAGCCTTTCTAAATGTGCAACTAAAGCAAGTGCAAGTAAAGTATACACTCACACTATAGCCATCCAGGAAGATGGGATCTGAGGGTAGACAGGAAGGTACTCTACTTCACACTTGCGCTCAGAGATGTAGATCCCTGCCACACCAGAAACCTTGTTCCCTTCAAACTGAAGCAGCGTGTTCTCCTTGGGGTGATCTGCAGCCCAGTTCCATGCCTGCCCTGCTATCAGCACTCCTCCTCCAGCTTTCAGAAAGGCCACCAGGTCCTTTACGTCTGCACCCACACTGTAAGCATCAGTCACATACACCCCCACGTTGCCACTAAAGGCCCCCACAACTTCTGCTTGGAAGCTGGATTTGCTGAGATTATCAGAGACTGCCTTGACGTTTGTGTGGATCCCCACAGAAACATTTTCAGATCCATCTCCTCTCAGCCAGGTCACAGCGTTCTCTACCAGAGCAGGAAAGGCGGTCAGGTAGCCCTCATGACCCAGGACCACGATCCTTCCACTGCCGTACAGAGAGGCAGCCATCAGGACCTGGCCTTGGCTGTTCATTGCTAAAGGGAAGGCATGGTCTCCTATCAGCACCAGGTCACTGGGAACACAAGGACCCCGGAAGTCCAGCTCTCTCAAGCCTCTCATCAGGGTCATGTAGGCTTTCTCGAGGTGGGATTGTGTGGGCTTGATGGACATGGTGAGAAGAACTGATGCTCTGAAAATCAGATGAAGAGGGGAGTGGTTTGTTAGCACATGAGGTTTAACAATTGTTCTTGGATGGATATATGCTGTGTCATTCTGGCTGTCCTGTGGGAATAGAAAGAGAGCTGACAGACATTAAAACAAAAATTAAAAGTACTACAGATGGCTTCCTGTTTATGTTACAAATCTACAACAATAAAGTGAGAACAATAAAATATCAATCTACAAAGTCGGCTTCAAAGACAAAAAGTAAATCCGGTAACATACATTACAAAAAGTCTGCTGATTTTCATCAAAAACTAAAATAACAAAAAAGTTACATGTTTACCTGAAAGTTGTTTTCTGCTTGTATTATTACACTCTGGCACAGCAGTATCCCAAACAGTATCCCAATCCACCAAGAAAACTACCTGACAGGAGAGAAGAGTGGATTTAAATGAGAGCAAGAACAGGAGGAAGTATTTCTGTGAGAAAAGGTAAGGACAATATAAGGGAGGGACTTTAGTCAGAACAACAAAAAGACTGAGCCTGAAAGATCACTATTTGTAGTACCATGTGCATTTTGATCTGGCTAAAATATATTACTTTTACATAGTACTTCCATCTGACTTAAGAGAATGGACCACAACTCTTAAACTCAATGTCGTGGAGAGGCAGTTTTATTACAGTAGAAGAAACATTTCTATACATTGAACAATACCTTCCCAGTTACCTCAACAAAACCTCACATGACTTTGCATGTCTATCTGGTTATCTGGAAAAATCAACTTACACAACTCAAAACAAGAAGACCAACTTGCACACAATTAAATTCCTTTCAAAAATCTCTAATGAGATTTTAACGAGAAAAGCTCTTCCTGTTGTGGAGTACAGGTTGTGGTCTACTGGACTACAAGTCTTACAGGTATGATCTCCTGATCATTGGGCTAAATTAGTGCACAGCTCGACAAGCACTCGACCCACACTCTCTACATGAGAACACGCTGTATGACAACAACCATCATATTGCTGTGTACTGACAAATTCATATTTTTTAAAAAAATCATTGGTTAGGTGATTTAAATATTCAAATGAAATGATACAGAACACAAATGAAATGAATGATAGCCAATCCAGCAAATTCCACTTGTCTTTGATGAATTGAAGTAGGCTTATTCACTGATGGAAACACAGCTGGTCATCTGATAATATTAAAAGTTCAGTTACTTGAACGCAGGAGGTTAAATGCAGCACAATAAGTAGTATTATTAATTATTAATAATTAAGTCAACAATGTATGGTAATAAATCTTTAAGAGCTGGATTTTGACCCTCAGCAGATTAATCATTATTCTAAGTCAACAATGTATTGTAATAAATCTTGTCAATGTTAGTCAGTACTGTCAGTCTAGTCAATGTTTATTGGTGTCTTTTCTATTGACAGTGAAGGCAAATATCATTGTAGTGAAAACACAAACATGCTGACCAAGACATGTTAACTCTGTAGTGTTTGTCACAGCTTGTGAAAGCACGGTAACAGAAATACAAGAGTAGGACCCAAACGTAGGCGCCTGATGCAGAGCTGTGACATACACAAATGAAAGAAAATGGGCTTACAAACAGGTTAAACAAAAACAAGCAAACCAGGTAAGAATCAAATGTCCAGTGGTCAGGCAATAAAGAGAACAGAAAGGTAAGGCAGACCAAACCAGGGGCCTGTACCACAAAGCAGGATTTAAGCTTATCCAGATAACGTCAAGGTACAAGGTAGATTTATTTGTCACAATACAAGAGGTTGTAGTGTGAAATTGAGTTTGTAACTCCATTCTGCTACGTAGCAGACAACATACAGTAATAAAAAAGCAATTATAAAAATGGTAACCAGAAATAAACTATATTCAATGGAGCAGTGCTGAGGATGGATTTTAGCTTAAAAGTCTGATGGCTTGGGGGAAAAGCTACTCTGCATTCTGGTGGTGTGGCAGCAGAAACTGTCATATCTCTTCCCAGAAGGCAGCAGGGTGAACAGGCTGGAGCTGGGGTGGGTACTGTCCTTTAGTATCCTTTGGGCTCTGCGTAGGCACCTCACCTCACTGATACTCGGGAGATGGGTACCAGTGATCTTCTGCGCAGTTTTAATCACCTGCTGCATCTAGCCTAATGTTTCTCTAAATTCTTCTTATAATCCACTGAGCAGACAAAGCATCTTTGATACTCTTTTGTCTTTATATGCGTATCACACTTCTTTGTCTGGCAATCCAATAGATGAGTCTGGGTTTGACCAGGAGAACAGTACTTGCTTGACTGCATTGAGCCAAGTGTAAAGTTTGGTGGCGTGGGGATTATGGTGTGGGGTTGTTTTTTTGTGAAAGGAACTGTTAATGCTTCACCATACAACACATTTTGGACAGTTCCTTGCTCCCAACTTTGTGGGATGGCCCCTTCCTGACTGCGCACCAGTGCACAAAGCAAGGTCCATAAAGACATGGATGAGTTTGGAGTGGAGAACTTCACTGGCCTGCACAGAATCCTGACCCTAACCCGATAGAACACCTTTGAGATGAATTAGAGCGGCAACTGCGAGCCAGGCCTTCTCATCTGACTTCACAAATGTGCTTCCGGAAGAATGGTCAAACATTCCCATGAACACACTCCTAAACCTTGGAGACAGCCTTCCCAGTAGAGTTGAAGCTGTTATAAAGGATGGGCCAACGCTATATTAAACCCTACAGATAAAGAATGGGATGTCATTAACCTTCATGTGCATGTAAAGGCAGGAGACCCAAAACTTTTATACAGTATCTCACAAAAGTAAGTACACCCCTCACATGTCTTTTCATGTGACAACACTGAAGAAATTAAACTTTGCTACAATGTGAAGTAGTAAGTGTATAATAGGGGTGGGAATCTCTCTCGCACCTCACGATTCGATTTTGTTTCAGAGGGTGGCGATGCGATTCTGAAACGATCAATGCATCTTGATGTATCATTTATTTTCTATACAGGATTTCTGTTAATTACTAAGGATTTAATTTGCGTATTAAAATCCAAAACAAACATCTCCTAATAAGCTTAAAAGGACTACTTTGCATCCCTAATTTACTTAATTAATCTAATTTAGATAATGTTACATAACAGCCAAAAAACATGCTGTAACACAGGAGATGTTAGCTAGCGCTAACCGCCTTCACATACTTACTGTTATTATCACTGTGACCTACACTGCACGTTTACTACTAGACTGAAACCGCTAATGTTTTTCTCTGTTAACTTTCACCATCATATGAAAATGTCCAAATTGGGCCCAATTAGCCATTTCCCTCCACTGTATGATGGTGTGAATGGGGAGCAGATGTTTTAAATTTGGTTTTATCTTTCTCACACTCCCTCATACTGGTCACTGGAAGTTCAACATGGCACCTCATGGCAAAGAACTGAGTATCTGAAAATAGTTGTTCTACATAAAGATGGCCTAGGCTAAAAGAAGATTGCCAAGACCCTGAAACTGAGCTGAACCACAGTGGCCAACACCATCCAGAGGTTCAACAGGACAGGTTCCACTCAGAAAAGTCCTCGCCATGGTTGACCAAAGAAGCTGGGTGCACATGCTCAACATCATATCCAAAGGTTTCTTTGGGAAACAGACGTATGAGTGCTGCTAGCATTGCTACAGAGGTTGCAGGGTTGGGGGGTCAGTTTGTCAGTGATCAGACAATACGCCGCACACTGCATCAAATTGGTCTGTGTGGCTGTCGTCCCAGAAGGAAGCCTCTTCCAAAGATGATGCACAAGAAAGCCCACAAACAGTTTGCTGAAGACAAGCAGACAAGCAGTTTGTCTTGCCTAGAGTCAAGCATGTTGGTGGGAGTGTCGTGGTCTGGGGCTGCATGAGTGCTGCTGTCACTGGGGAGCTACAGTTCACTGAGGGAACCATGAATGCCAGCATGTACTGTGACATACTGAAGCAGAGCAGGATCCCTTTGGAGATTGGGCCACAGGACCGTATACCAACATGATAACGACCCCAAAACACACCTCCAAGACGACCACTGCCTTGCTAAAGAAGCTGAGGGTAAAGGCGATGGACTGACCAAGCATGTCTCCAAACCTAAACCCAATTGAGCATCTGTGGGGCATCCTCACACGGAAGGTGGAGGAGCACAAGGTCTCTAACATCCACCAGCTCTGTGATGTCGTCATGGAGGAGTGGAAAAGGACTCCAGTGGCAACCTGTGAAGCTCTGGTGAACTCCATGCCCATGAGGGTTAAGGCAGTGCTGGAAAATAATAGTGAACATACAAAATATTGACACTTTGGGGCAATTTGGACATTTTCACTTAGGGGTGTGCTCACTTTTGTTGCCAGCGGTTTAGACATTAAACAAGTGTTATTTTGAGGGAACAGCAAATTTACACTGTTATACAAGCTTCAGTGTTGCCACATTAAAAGATCCATCCATCCATTGTCAACCACTTATCCTTCATACAGGGTCGCGGGGGCTGGAGCCAATCCCAGTTTACACTGGGCAAAAGGCGGGGTACACAATGGACAGGTCGCCAGTCCATCGCAGGGCCCATGAAAAGATATTTTCAATTATTTACAAAAATGTGATGGTGTACTCACTTTTGTGAATTACTGTACATATATGTATGCATATATATGAAGTCAATGTTCTGCTACCACAGGTACTAGAGACTGAGACAGGTGTAATGAAACAGATATGAAGTGGCTGCATGTGAGGGTTGACCACAGAACAGGTTTTAATGCTGCACTTAAAAACAGTTTCACAGTTGTTTTATCTAGCAAACCTGGTAGTATCTGTCTTCATTAATGACCTCTCTGTATTTTGGTTTTAGCCTTTAAAAAAACATGTTTTTCAAACTGCAGCTTCTCTAAAGCTGTAAAATCAGGTCATCTATGTAACTCATGTTTCTTTTTAAAAAGTTACAATAACTCTGGTCAAAATACAATAACAAAGAAAACAGTCAGTAAATTGAATCACCCAGTAAATACCCGATATCATGAATTTGTTACTCATTGAACCCAACTCTCATCTTTTAATCAGCAGCAGTTTGATATTCAGTCATACTGGACCATGGGGTGGTCACTCCAGGGAGGCAGGTTGCAGAGTTTCTCTTCAGTGGCTGTTTTGATGGGCCAGCCCCAGGCCTTGAAGAATCCAGCCAAGTTCATCCCCACAGTCTGGGAGAAGGTCTCTGCATACAGGTTCATCTTTCCGTTGTTGTCATTGGGAAAGTTGGACATCTTGTGGTAGGCAGCAAACACCTTCTTAAAGGCATCCCAGCCAAACTTTTCCTGGAGCTACATGGAAGGAGCCAGAGGTAGAGGAAAGAACAGAAAAAGAAGAACAAAACATGTTTGTTGTTAGGTGTTTAATGGCCACTTAAGATTCACTGGGTTGAATGGGGCAAGAGACTTTCAGTCTACCTATTGTTACTATTTATTTTCTCTTTCTCTGTCTTTGAAGAGGTGTGATTCTGTTTGAATGCTGACGCCAGTGTGACATAGTTTCTCTACAGGGTCATTTTCTCTCACCTGCATATATGTCTCCAGGGCCACCCACATTTGCCAGTTGCTGAGTTTCTTGCCCCCCTTAACATACTCCTCTGCTCGACTATTTCGATCTGCTGAAGTCATTGCTGGATGAGCCTGCGTTGAACAAGTTGAACAGAAATGATGTGATTGTGAAACAATGTAATCCAAATGAAAAGCTAAATATTTTTCTCAACATATGATAACAAGTATGTAACATCTATTGATGTAACAATGTCACCATAGCCTTTAAGACCAGGCTGTTTTAGCCATTGGTCTCTGTTTTTGTCAAATAAATGAAACTTATTTACTCCACCTGTTCCCTGTTGATCCTCAGCACCTCTTCATGCACATACACTGACCACAGGTTGCATGTACACTCTGTGGTGTGTGGTCGGAACTCCCAGCAGCTTCTCTGTTGGTTGTGTCCAAGCTCATGTATGGGGCCCCACAGGCCTTTACTCTTAGCAAGGTCAATGCTGACCAGCTCAGCTGCTGTGGGCTTGTGTGCCATCACAGGATAACCTGAATGCATCCAACCTGAATAGACAAACAAGTCTTTAGGGTTCCATATCTATGGTAGAGAAACATCACATTGTAGTGCATGTGTATGCAATTAGATCAATGCACAAATCAAAAGTGTCATATTAGCATGTGATGTTACAAAACTCCTCATTCAATTAGTAATTTTTAAGAAGTGCTGCCATTTTTAAACTCAAAACACTGTCATAATGCAGTATGTACTTGGTGTCATCTGATGTCCCTGAGAGTCCTGGTGATTTATTTTCAATATACTGTACATTCCAAGGACAGCAGTTAGCACTGAGCAGTTCCCCCTTGGCGTTAACATGGAAATGCAGATTTGGGGAAACTCTAAATTGCTCGTAGGTGTGAATGTGAATAATTAGTCTATAGAGAGCCTGGACAGGTCTACAGGATAAGCAAATAATAACTAGTCAAAGTCAAACACACTTACCACAGGAAATCTGCACATCAGTAACAAAACGTTCTTTGCGGGGAAATTTGTGTGGGATGGCAGCAAGATCAGCGACACCCTTCATGATGTCATCCCAGAGTGCCGCCAGCTCATCAGGGCGCTCTAGGTCCCGAATAACATCTGATGGTACAGTAAGGATGATGTTGTCAAACTCCAACTCTGCCCAGGGTGCAGGGGCTGTGCGCAACAACGACCAATCAGCTGCTGTTGTCACACCTGAAAAAACAAAGGGAGGGATTCAAATCAGATCAAAGAATTATCGCATAATTTTGTAAAATTATATATTTTAAAGGGACTCCTGCTAAACTGAAACTATTTCGCTGGAACTGTCCATCACAAATGACATTTGATGAGAACTAATGATACTGCATTGGATTTTGAACAAGATGTTCTTACTTACACTGCCCTGAATCCCAAAACAACCTTTTATGCGATACTATAATGGACAAAACTCACACCTTCTATTTATCGCCCTGAGAATAAACGTATCAGCAGGCACATACCACACCATCACAGACTCACCTGATCTATAGTACGGCGCAGGTACAGCCATCTGCACTGTGACCTCTACCCCGTGCACTTGTGTTTTGGGTGGGGCTACCAGGTAGATGAGTCCACCCCACAGGTTCCACACCTGCATCACCTCTGAGGTAACAGGAAATCGCTCATGAACACATGGTGCTCTCTTCAATGTTTCAGCACTGAGACGGTCTGTTTGACATCCTATCTGGATCTGTGGAAGACATGGAATTGTGTTACTGATAGTGTTGTTTGTACGATAAATAAAAGGATGCAAAGCTGGATATGATGACGACTGCAGACCATTCAAAGTATGAATGACCTGAGAGGACTGAACGACTTGCACTGTCTGCCACAAAGTAGTTTCTTTCTCTGAATTTAGCTGAATTGAGTGCTGGACTGCACTAGGGGTGGGGCTGGTAACATGATTCTGGTGAGCCTAGTCACTGCTGAGGACTGGGGTCTGAATGGGATGGACATTAACAGAAAAACAATGAATTCACTTTTGTGCACTCTACCTTCCATTCCTTGTTGACTATCTCTGCTGGTATGGCCATGTAGGTCTTCATACCAGGAGAGAGGTAGAGACCTGTACTGATCCACTCCTCCCCTCCTGACACACACACACACACACACACACAGCAGAAGCAAAGATTATACTCATCATGTCATATTTACATTGATTAAAGGTCCCATATTATGCTCATTTTCAGGTTCATACTTTTATTTTGTGTGTCTACTAGAAAATGTTTACATGCTTTAGTGTTCAAAAAGCAAATTATTTTTCACATACTGTCCTCTGCTTCAGCACCTCTATTTGCCTTCTCTCTGAACACTCCTGTTTCAGCTCCTGTCTCTTTAAGGCTCCCCTCCCTAAGAGCCCACTTTCTTCTGATTGGCCCCGGAAGCTTCTCCAGGGGCAGGAAGTAGCTGGCACAGCGCTCTTGAATCATGGCTGCATCCGAAAACTCAAAAGAAATCTCCTTTCCTGACCACCTTTCCTTGACATCAATGGAAAACGCATGAGGTCAAGGAAAAATGTGAAGGAGAATGCATTAGGACTTAGGAAAAGAGGACGGCGGCTCTAAGCGACATAATTATGCAACAGTGGATGTTACTGCTGTGACCTGCCGTGATGAAACTACAGTGTTCTGAAGATGGACTACAAAAAGACTACATCTCTGACACTACGCCCCGTGTTGTTTTAATGCAGGCCATCTACAGGTGGACAACACGGTGGAATATTAGGCATGCTTCATTACCAAGATAGCAACAAGGCAGATAGGTATCAGTCACAAGATAATGGAATGGTTGTCACATTGAGAATGCTTGCTCACCCTCCTGCCCATAGTTATCAACATGAATCCCAATTATTGTTTGTAACAATGTTTCCCACAGAATGACTGTGCAACTGTGGAGAGAGAGAGAGAGAGAGGAGATGCTGAGCTGAGCGAATATATGCGCAGCTCATTTTAGATAGTAAGAAAACGCGGTCAGTGTTGATAACAAATAAATCATTGTGTGGGAAACACTGAAATAATACATTTCATTTACTGTAGAGGTCATACAGCTTGGTCATTGCTTGTATTAAGGTGAGGGTGTCAGCATCTGTGACTGAATTAAACTCAATTAATGATATTTCTGAAGGCTGGAAATACATAACGTGAACCTACACGCTGCAACATTATCCTTACTTTGATCACGTTACAAGACCAGTAACACAGCTTGCATAGATCTCAGGTATTGCTGACAGTTCAAGACATTTGCATATTAGGGAGTTATGGCATAAGAGAGAAATTGTAAGTTCCATGGTGATCAACATCCTTTATCTGTCATGGCCGGAGAATTCTCTTTTTTATTATTGTAGAAAACACTTTAGAGCATATTTCAACAATCCAAAACATAAAACGGTGTTGAAACAGCATCAGATTACAGCGAAGCCAAAAGAAAACAAACTAAAAGAAAGAAAGAAATTATGAGAGTCTTATTCAAGTATTATAATGTGCATCTGTATTGAAAGGATTTTGTTAAATGTGGTTGATGGATTTTATCGTTTGAGTTTGAGAACGTGCGTCGCTTTAAATATTGCCGCTGCAAGGAATTGTGGGATGGCATGCTCCCCTTCCTTTCGTAAAGGATGGTCAGGTGTACCCTATGCTAAAGGAGGTGAAAGGAAGCATTGAGGCTCCTTTCCTTAGCTTTTAGAAAATTCGTACAGCTCTTATCATGGCTGCCACTGAATTTCTTCCGGGTAACTTCACTGAGTTTGGAACCTTCCTAAGCAAAAAAGACTTTTCGAACGCAGCCCATGTGTGGATAGGGCTGGCTATGTGAACTAGAAACTTTATTCACTCATTTTGGAAGCAAATTTTTCTGGTTTTCCCTCTTATGCCCTCCTCCTGCTCTGCTCCAACTTTCTGTGATTTATGGATTTTGCTAATGGATAGATAGCTTTACTTGTTGTTAGCAGTTAATTTAGCCATTAAATTCTGAGAACGGTAGCTGTCGCTAGCTAGTTAGCTCAGTTAGCCGTGTAGCTAGCCGTCCTGTTAGCTGACTCTGCCTGTATTGGAAGCACTTTCTCGGGGACATACTAACAACCTCCAGCTCTAGCTCAGCGATGTCGGTGGGGACGTCTACTGCACTGAAGGGCTGGAGGAAGTTCAATACAAAACAGATCCAACTGCACGCTTGCACACACATTTACTGAAAGACTGAGCAGGAGGAGAAGAGAGAGCATGTTTTTCTGTCATAGTTTTGGGACCTTTAGACACACCAGGGCCACATATTTAGGTTGAAAAGACATGAAAAAGTGGATATTGCACAATATGGAACCTTTAATGTAATGCAGTAGCCCAAATGTAATTCATGAATAGTTCACATATTTGTCCACAACAAGGTCTGACCTGCTGTGTTAACATTAATCTTGATCCTGTGGTTGTGGACAACTGGCAGCAACGGGTTATCCTTGATGATGTAGGGCAGGAGAGCATCAGGATCTGGGGAAACCTTGTATACCTCTGCTGCCACACTGAGGAGTAGGTGGTCTTTGGGAGTCTTTGCAGGGCAGCTGTCACACACCTTTAAAGAAAATGAATTATTAAACGTGTTGTTCTAACACATCTCACTTGTTAGCTTTGTGCTGTTCTATTAGAATGTTTTCTAAAACATTCATGTTGTGTATTTTGTCTACTCACCTGAGGCATGTCCAACTTCATTAAGATGTCAGTGAGGGTGGATACGATCTGCGTGTAGGAGGAGCAGTCATGAGCCTTCATGTGCAAGTACTTGGCACAGTCACCACCCAGCTTTTTAAGATATTCCTCTTCGTCGTTGGTAAGTTCTTTGCCACCGGTTACATGGCCAGCAAAGCGGCCAAGAAGGTTGCGGAAGTGGTAGGTGTCTTTCATGGCCTGGCTGGGCACAGGGGCCTTGTATAAACCTCCTTTGATTGTTGTCCCCAACAGGCTCAAGCCCATTTTGTTCAGGATCTTGTTCCCTGAAAGACATTCCAGCAAACCTGATTTGATTGACTGATTGTTGGAACTGTTATAGTTAGAGTTGAACTGAGTTGAATTATAAGAACATGAACTTGTCATTTCCCACTTGCTCCCATGATGTCCTCAGTGTCTGCCTGACCTCCTCTCCAGCTGCAGTTTATATGATTAATTACCTTGTACAGGGCCTTGACACAAATTACCACCAACCTATATTGTCCATTCCCTCTTTGAACTCATCTTTACCAGAATGTCTTGTCTGCCCTGTCTCCTAGTTTCTTGCCTGTTGTCAGCACCAGTGTTCTTCACAGTTTAGCTGTGAATCTTCATGTCTTCTTTTTGGGATCTACACCATCTGGCCCAACGGACATCAACCAGCCAATCATCTAAACTGATGTAGTGGAGGGGACAGCAGGCCATTTGCTTGGCATAACTTTGTGACAACTGAGGTACATTTTCTTAAAAACTAACAAGAATGTTTCAGTTTGCAAAGAACATATTTGTCTTCGGGAAACATCTTTGTAGACATCCTGTTTTAGATAATTTAACAACTTTGGCCATTGTTAGAGGGTTAACACCTTCTTGGTGCCATCCAGTGCTCCACTGATACCATATAGATCGTATTATGTCTGTCCCGTAACTTTCTTAAACCAACAATCGACATTCACACCCACTTCACACAGTAATTAGCCAGGCATGCGGAGGGGAAGTTTGGTTTAACATGTCTGTTCTTATATTTTTTTCCTCCCTTATTCCTGTGTGCCATGCTGTACTCCATAATGCGTTTATGACTGCAAATGTGTTTCTCACTCAGCAATATTGATTGTATGTGCGGTAGTTTTGAGTTGTCCCTAATATGAATCATCGCCTAGCAGTAGTACCTGGGTGTGGCAATGTTGCAGTGGAAAAGACACATGCCACTGCAACATATTCATCAATGTGTCCCTGAGCAAGACATTTAACCCCTAGTTGCTCCAGAGGTGTGCAACCTAAAGCAACTGTAAGTCGTTTTGGACAAAAGCGTCAGCTGAATGAATAATTTCGATTTTACCCGGAATATCCTTAGCAAGCATTATGTTATGGGATTATTATGGGGTGAAGTAGGCTGGATATAATCACACTCTTGTGGTGTATTATCATACCTGAGAAATCTGTCATTGGATTTTGCCCGTGGTGCGTCTGTGCCCAGTACCAGGCATGTCCACCAATCAGCAGGCCTCCTCCCTCTGCCACGAAGTGTTGGATTTCCTCCACATGATTATCGCTGTACGCCGTGCACACAAATACACTCAGGTCTTCCCTGAAGTCTGTCTTCTCACACTGTAACCCTGACTTGCTGAGAACTTGGAGTGCAGGGCCTTGCGCAACTCCAATGATCCCCTGCCTGCCTTCATCCAACCAATGAAGGGCATTGTTCCAAAATGGAGCAAATGTCTGTGATAAAGGCAGTAGTTTGTTAATCACATAATAAGATTTGGCACATCAGCACACATTTCATTATTCAGCAAAATGAACAAGAAAGAGACATCTCGTGAAAGGTGAGTAGTTGAAGGAAACGCCGGGTGAAACGAGGGAGAGGAGTTTGTTGTGCACTTTATTTCCGAACATTATTCTAACATGACAAAGTCCTCTCTCCACCTCTGGAGACTGACGTTTCCACTGTCATCTTCCTGCAACAAATCGCCTCTCATGAAATTTTAGAGTTTCAAGTGTCCTTGAGTGACACTTCTGTTTCTTGTTCAAAACAAAGGGTGTCACCGGAAGTCACTCTTAGTGATCCTTTCCCTGATGTTGTTAGACACCTCGTATAACAGTCTGAGCCTGTCAGTGGTAAAAACAAACACTTGTGGACGTTATTTTGACAGGCACAATTCCCCAAAAATAATACATTAAAGCCTCTGCAACTGGTTCACAGCTGCCGGCTGAAGCTATCTACTGCACGGATTCCAAAACATTTTGTACCTAGTAGGGGTGTGATGATACACCTAGCTCACAAGAACAAGATGATATTTTAACACAACATTTTTATCAAAATTTCAATGACGAAATATATGAGGAGAGGGTCTAGGCACCTACACCAGAGAATTTTGAGCATTAAGCACTTACACATTTCCTGCATTCTAGTGAACTTTTCTTCATTCATTTATGGTGGAAAATTCGCTTTGTGGCACATTTTCACCTCAATTATAAATTAATTCATTTTAATTCAGTTATAAACTCCTGAACTTTAATAGCTCCTCTGTTTCAGCAAGTTTTCTGGTCATGTTCAAAATTTTCTGCCCACAAATGTGTGTTCTCTGAAATGTCAAGAAAAAAGTCACAATATTATGAGAATAACGTCATCATAATAGTTTTTATAACTATGTGCCCTGTACTCTGCTGTGCATTAGGTTATTACTCTGTTGATATGGTAGTATCCCCTACAGACCACGTGACAGACACAGAATCGTTTAGGATGAGAAAAAGAGGTGGAAACCGGAACTAACAGGCAGAAATCTCACCACAAATCCACACATATATTAACTTCAGCACCTCCAATAAACTGCAGCTCACAGTCCCAAACAGAACCAGTCTGCACCACAGTTTATAGATTTTTATATTGCAAAATTCTACCAGTTATGTTACCAGTCTGTCAAAAACTGTCGGCTAAAAACTGTCTGATATCGTGAGAGACCTTTTTACCTCTGCAAGAAATATCGTCAGGTTTTAATATCGCAAAATCTAGTCATATCCTCCACCTACTAGTCATTTTGACACCAAAATATGCGAAAAAAGGGCCCTGGTTTAAAAATACCAAAATTATCATTTAATATATAACAAAACAAATAAACAAAGTAAACATTTACATTAAATATTGGTTTTAAAATGTCTATCTTCATAAGTCAAATTGAGAACATCATGACAATTTGCTCATATACTGTTGTTAAGGTATAAAACATTTCATTTGAGCAAAACCTTATTATATGCTCAGTTTGACTTATGAAGGCAAGTGAATGCCTAAAAAAACTTTAATTTAAACTGTACCTCTTGTCCCATAAATCCTTCATGTGAGACCACAATGACTCGCCCCTGCCCATAGTAGGCTCCTGCTAGGAACGCACGTCCATCGTCTGTGGTCCCAATGGGAAAGGCTAGCGGGCCATGGACTAGAACCTCAGAAGGTAATAGTCCAGGGTTGAGGTCAAACTCTGAAACCCCCTGGAGTAAGAACTCCAAGTCATCCTCAAAATCCTTCCCAGTTCTTTAAAGAGTGAAGAGGAAGAGAAAAGATGGATGTCAAGTATGACTGATACAGTATGTTATATAATTCAGATTAAAAGTTGTCACCTTGCAAAGTGGAGCCTTTCTAAATGTGCAATAAAAGAGAAGTAAAGTATACACTCACACTATAGCCATCCAGGAAGATGGGATCTGAGGGTAGACAGGAAGGCACTCTACTTCACACTTGCGCTCAGAGAAGTAGATCCCTGCCACACCAGAAACCTTGTTCCCTTCAAACTGAAGCAGCGTGTTCTCCTTGGGGTGATCTGCAGCCCAGTTCCATGCCTGCCCTGCTATCAGCACTCCTCCTCCAGCTTTCAGAAAGGCCACCAGGTCCTTTACGTCTGCACCCACGCTGTAGGCATCAGTCACATACACCCCCACGTTGCCACTAAAGGCCCCCACAACTTCTGCTTGGAAGCTGGATTTGCTGAGATTATCAGAGACTGACTTGACGTTTTTGTGGACCCTCACAGACAAGTTTTCAGATCCATCTCCTCTCAGCCAGGTCACAACGTTCTCTACCAGAGCAGGAAAGGCGGTCAGGTAGCCCTCATGACCCAGGACCACGATCCTTCCACTGCCGTACAGAGAGGCAGCCATCAGGACCTGGCCTTGGCTGTTCATTGCTAAAGGAAAGGCATGGTCTCCTATCAGCACCAGGTCACTGGGAACACAAGGACCCCGGAAGTCCAGCTCTTTCAAGCCTCTCATCAGGGACATGTAGTCCCCATGGTGTTGGGTTTGTGTGGGTTGGTTGGACATGATGTGGGAATGAAGGATCAATGCTGTAAATATTGAATGAAGAGGGTGGATGGCAGAAAAACGTGTGTAAAGTCAGGTGCAAATTGCATTAGTGACTGAGTTGCACCACAGTTCCACCTAGATGCTTTTCGTGGCAGTCGGTTGTCCTGTAGGAAAAAAAAAGAGCTGACAGACATGAACAAAATACAGTGTAATACTGATGTGTTACACTTTTTTGCAGGCTGCCAGTACAGCCAAACACTACCTAAAAGCACAAAGTGACCTTTTTACCTGAAGGTTAAGTTGTCTTTCTGACTGTCTAATGAGACTGGAACTTTTCCAGGCAGGTAATCCACCGAGAGCACAATCTGACAGGACAGAAGATAGAATATAAATGAGAACAAGAACAGGAGAGACTATTTTAGGGGAAATTACAATAAGAGGAGGGACTTCAGTGTGTACAACCCAGTGACAGGCTATTAATGATGGTCAAGATCAAACATTAGTGCACGGTAACACTTGTCAACATTCTCAGTGTGTCAATAATTCACTACTTACACATGTGGTTTTGGACAGCACTACATCCTGGCTGAGACTGTTAAGAAACCTGCTTATCCTGTCTGTGTAATTCAATATTTGTGGATGTTGAGCACAACACAACATTTTCACTGTGAAATAAACCAATTAGCACATATGTGTCTTTGTTTCGAACAGAAAAAAAGATACGTTGTTTTATAGAGACCTTGGAAAATCTGTGTTTTCATTGTGTGTTGTACTCTGTTTACATGTGTGTTGCAAGTCAGACAGAAACCCCGGGGTGGCGATGGTGTAGTGGCTAAGACGCAAACCTTTGGTGTGAGAGACCTGGGTTTGATTCCCACTGTGACACATGCACCAGTGTGTCCCTGAGCAAGACACTTGCAAGACACACTGAAGACAATGCCTAGTTGCTCCAGAGGTGTGCAACCTCTGACATATATAATAGTGTTGTAGTCAAGACCGCCCAGAGTTGACCGAGACAAGACCAAGACTTTTAGGGGCTGAGAGCAGTCAAACCAACATATGTTTATTAGAAAATAAACCGTGGGATGAAATACAATTTTGACCTGGCTACATCACAGAGAACTTCAAAGTATAACAAGTCACCACCACTTCTTTAAGGGCTAGTGTTGTGTAGGCATATCTTACTTTTTTAGACAATTAACATATTGTAACATTACATAAATGTTGTGAATAGAAACTTTTATAACAATGTGAAAGTAACATGCAGCCTATGCTTTACTGGAATATGGTTTCAACATCTTCTATGATGCCTCTAAAATAAACAAACCTCCAAAAGTACACTTCTAAACAAAAAGGGTTTCTCTAACCAACGAGCCTACACGAGTAAGAAATCCTGTCACGCCTGTTATGGAGGAAGCTATTCGTCAAAACATTTTACTTTTCAAAAGACAGTGTAATAAAAGGGAAAGATGAAGAACAGGTTTTTCTCCCTTAGCCTAAACTCTTCTTGTCGTATATCCCTTAGCCTGTGTCTTGATCTTAGCTTTATCTTTGGTTCTTGGAGGAGTAGGAGAGGAGGCAACAACCAGGGAACACCTATTTACTGTTCTGCGCAACAATCAACCCGACGCTTCTTCAAATGTACAAGAAATTACCTTTTTATTACCAAAAAAATAAATTAATGTGAAAGGCTCGTTTACCACGCGGTCTTCCGTGAGATTTCAAGAGTCAACGATTTATAAAATCATGCCGGATAACTGGAAAGTCCCAGAAAAGTCCGTCATGAGCGGAACCTTTGAGGGGTTCACGTTTCTAAACGAGCGTATTTTCCTGACCGACCGCGAGTGCGCTGCGAAAACAAGTCCCCGTACGGTTTGTGTTACTCTTGTTTTACTTAAGCAACCGTGTCAGATACAAAGAAGTTGCGACAAACGTAGTAACATTACAAACTGTAAATAAACGCAGGCACCATCGCGGGATAACCATTTTATTTCTGTATTTCTGCTCGTAATCTGATGAAACGAGTCGTTCATAAACACACTGTAACGTTAGGGCTCCAAGTAAATCTCGCTGCGGTCGCCCGCTAAGATGTCGTGTATGCTGGTAAGCGCCTCTGGGGGCCCAGTGGTCCCTCTGGAGGATGGACGAGCTGTGATTCTGGGCCGGGGTCCTGACACCGGGGTCGCCGACAAGAAGTGCTCCAGGTACCAGGGTGAGGAGAAGCCCGGCACAAACACTTTGGCGCTTTTCATGATGCTGCACATGCGGGTCATTTTAGTCTTTTATTGACGAATTTACCACGAGACCCGTCAGCTCACCGGTGCTCCAGTGCGAGGTCTCAAACGCATGCGCAAGAAAACTGATGCGTTGACTGGCAAACCGTTTTAATTCATATTGAAATAGTAAATGATGATGATGTATTAAATGCCCTGGTAGCTTTGTGTCAGCGTTGAGCAGGACATGAGGAATATAATTTAAAGAAATTGCCGAGTGGGACTAAAAAACAGTGAGTCATCCCTGCTTGTTCGACGTGGACTGATCCAAGACCTCCACACAGTATGGGGGGATGCTGTTTTAGCCTTATACCCCAAAAGTTCTTACAAAGAAACGCATAGTATTGACTTTTATAATATATATATACATAAATCAGTGTTAGAGATTAGACTCTAAATTGAAATGATTAGGGGATGGATCAGTTAGTTGATAGATAAATTAACTTGCAACACTTATTTTTTTTTATAATTGAGTAATAGTTTAAATCACTTTTCTAGCAAAAATTAAAGTATTTGAATTCCAGGCTTCTTAAATGTGAGGATTTTGTGCTTTTCTCTGTTTTATATTATTGTACACTGAATATCTTTGGTTTCTGTATTGTTGCAAAACAAGCAATTTATTGATATCCCGGGAAGAACCGCAGACAAAAACAAATAGATATACTTATTTTTTCCCACTCCAGATACTATCTCTTGAAATGGAAAAAAACAACAATAGCTTTTTCTTCCCAAAGCATACAGCGCACAGAATCAATCCTGAAATGCATTTTGAAATGTCTCTGTGTGTATATGATGGTAATTATCCTTGTGTTTCTTTCAGTGAAGGTGGTGGCTTGCTATGCAGACCAGGATGTGGTTGTTACTCGGGTATGAAAACAAACACTTAAGCCAAGCCTAGGGTCACAGTTTCTAATTCAGTTATTCTCCATGTGGAGCTCTCACGCTACACTCATCAAACACCAGAGAGAGTTCATATTTGTCACAGCACAGTCAAAGCATCAGTTATGTCTTTATTTCTGAAAACTTGGTGACAGCACACCTTTTTTCTTTACTGCCTAGACCCACCCCGGTTATCTTAAATCCTATAAAGTAACTGTGTAAAGGTTGCAGCCCAATGTCCATACATGTCCTATTGTCTTCCACAGCTAGGTCCCAATCCCAGTTTCCTGGACGGTGAGAAGCTGGGCCGTGGCCAGTCTGGTAAACTCACTCACGGAGGCACCCTCTATCTGGTTAACCAGAACTATCCATTTAAACTGCACTACTCCCTGAGCTCAAACGGATCAGCCTCCAGCGCTCCACCTAAAGGACTAAAAGCCACGGATAAGACAAAGGGGGGAAGAAATGGGAAAGAAACAGAGGCACGGTCAAGTCCAAATCCCAAGCGCAGTATCATGGATTTCTTTTCTACCTCTCCCATGAAGGTACCACATTTTGTTTGGTCATTGTGTTGACTTGTATTATTTCATGTATCTTATTTGCTTATGCTGTATTTTTACAACAAAGATACTATTTATCAAGAGAAGCTGACATCAAACTACTAAACTTGAGAGACGGTGTATTTTTGTTATTCTTCTGTTCAGTCATCTAAAAGACGACTGAGCCCAGAGAGGGGGCACCGTGATGAAAAGCGCCAAAAAAGAGATGAAGAGGCTTCCGATAGACAGAGAAAGGAAGAAGTGGAGAAGGAGGAGGAGGATGAGGAAGAGAGACTGGCAGAGGAAAAGCTCAAGCAGCTGCAGGAGTTGGCAGAGAAGTCTATGGCAGAGAGGAGCACCCAGCCTTCATCGTCGTCACTTTCTTCAAAGGGCTGTCTAAAGAGCAGCTGGCAGCAGATAGGCAACCTGCTGCTTTACACTGCTGCTGGTGTCAAAGGGAGTAACAAGGTGGGACCCTTTTTTGAAAGAACAGCTTTATTTATTTAATTCAGTGCAACTTGATCATTTCAAATAAATTAGCAGGGTTAATGGATTATAATAATGACTATATAATATAATAGCATAATAAAATATGTTTTATTGCATAAATAATAAAATGCTGTTAGTGTTTTATGTTAAAAAGCCGCCTCAAACCTTGATTAAGAACCTGAAGTTTCATCAGGTTTTCCCCAAATGCATTTCTGCCCCAGCAGACCCATCAACTATTAGTTGATTAGTTGAGCAACAGAAAATCTGTTAAGCATTTTTCAAGCAAAAATGACTCAGAAAAGATTTCCTGCTTGTTCTGTTCTACACCATTGTAACCTGAATATCTTTAGGTTTTTGGACTGTTGGTTGGACTAAACAAGGCCTTTAAATGCAAAAACGGGCTTGGGACATCTTTTACATATATTTTACATACCAAATGACCAGTCGAGTAATTAAGGAAATAATCATCAGATTAATCAATAATAACTGTGGGTACAGCTTTAATTTCTGTTGTTGAGATTGATCACAGGAAGTGACAAGTAAAAAAACAGCGGTCTGCTAAACAGAAGTTGTCTGAGCAGTTTCAGTCCTGTTAACATGTTTTATTTTCATATAAACATGACCTGGCGCAAGATCTGGGAAATGAAGTTCAAGTGTTTCAAACTATGATTGCTCTGGAGGTGTGATCCCCAACTTTAGGGATCTACATGTGTAAATGTGTAAAGATTTCCTTTGCTTTTCATCCTCTCCAGATTGCTGGGTTTGACATAGATGGCTGCATCATCACCACCAAGTCTGGCAAAGTCTTTCCCACTGCTCCAGATGACTGGAAGTATGTCTGCACTCCTGAACTCCTGAAGTGTGACAAATGACTGTACTATTTCTGATTTTGACATCAGTGTTTCCAGCTCAGTGGCTTCTGTAGATCACATTTCATATCTACATTAGTTTGTGGTAATTGTCCTTGTGTTTAATTGCCAGGATTCTGTACCCTGAGATTCAGCCAAGACTGGCCAACTTGCTGAAAAAAGGATACAAGGTGGGAAGGAGCTAAATACAACAGTTGCCAACAGGTTTTATGGAAATGTCCAAGTCTAAATCCAGTGACTCTGCTAGTGTTTGTCATTGGATTTCCTAGTCTAACCTCGCTGTCTTCATACAGGTGGTGTTCTTCACCAACCAGATGGGGATCGCTAAAGGCAAACTGAGACCAGAAGTCTTCAAGTCTAAAGTTGAAGACATCCTCACCATGCTGCAGCTACCTGTGCAGGTAGGTCATGGTGGAGGTTGACTCTTCCCTGTCTCCTTACTATTGTACAAAAACAACTGACATTAGTGCTCCCTCCTCTGCTGTGTCTCAGGTGTTTGTTTCAACCGGTCCTGGTATCTACAGGAAGCCAGTGATGGGAATGTGGAATCACTTGTGTGAGAAGGTAAATGTCAGTGAAGATACATGGATACACCATGGAACCACGCCTCATGTGCTGTATTTGCAATGGGCAGACGTTACAAAGTGCAAATTATAGTACACAAATTTGCTGAGTCACAGCAGCCGCCCTTTTTCAATTCCTCACAGCACTGTTTACTGTTGTCTTTGCATGTTTGACAATAAAAAGTCTATTCTAGTTTTAACTGTGTCTTTGCATGTGTGTGTCCTGCTCAGGCAAATGATGGTGTGACTGTTGACAAGACACAGAGTTTTTATGTAGGAGGTGAGTGAGGTGGAGTATGAAGTAGTGTTGCCATATTGATAAATATTTCATACTTGCATGTGCCTATGTGTTCTCAGTTATCTGACCTGGCATCACAGAGATGCACACATAGACAAGCATTCATCTACATTTTGAAAACCAAATGTTTAGTTCTATCCTATGCCCCCAAGTCCAAAAAATGAACCAAAATCTTAACTTAATGCTAGACCTAAACCTAACTATAAAGCCAATAGCATGCCCTGGTCCGAACCGTGCCCCAAGCCCAGAAATGCTCTAGATTTAACCTCGTTAAAGTGAAACAAAATGCAACAAAAATGACCTAACTTAGAGGCTTTGCTTTTTGTTGATCCCCAGAAAGTACACGAGCATACACACAAGCATGCACACACAGCTTCTGACACCACCTCTGTACACAGATGCTGCCGGTAGGCCAGAGAACTGGGCTCCAGGCAAGAAGAAGAAGGATTTCTCCTGCAGTGACCGACTGGTAAGACCTAAGATTTTTACTCTGGTTAACCTTTTTTTACCAGTTTGTGTTCCTCTTGTCTTGACTTGTTGTGTATCAGCTAATTTGCTTGAAATGTTTTTATGTGTCATCTTAAATGTCATTAAATAGAACTCAAGTATGAGTCAGTGTTTCTAGATTATGCCTTGTTGGGGGAAAAGTGTACAAAACATATAAAATATGAGCATTATGTACCAGCTACTGTCTTCATACTTGTTTTTGTAGTTTGCTCTGAACATTGGGTTGCAGTTCCACACCCCAGAGGAGTTTTTCCTTGGTTGGAAGAGCGCCCCCTATAGCCTGCCAAATTTTGACCCTGTGAGTACAATGAACACACTGGCAGTGGACTTTGCAATTTTTTTCTTACAGTATATGAGAATACATTTGTGCATTTTAGTCTGTCTGTATTTTAGTTAATGTTTTTCTTTATCTGAACTGCTAGAGGAAGATTGACTCCACTGCAAGGCTGTACGACCCGCCCTCTGCCTCTCTCATCTCCAGCAAGACGGAAGTCATTGTTGCCGTGGGTTTCCCTGCATGTAAGAGAAAATGGACGTAATGTCACCTTTTTATGATCCCCGCCTCCCACTGATACCATTCTGACCTTGTTTCCCTCCCTCCCTTTCTCCACAGCCGGTAAATCCTCTTTCTTCCACACCCACATCATTCCAAAAGGCTACGTGTACATCAACAGGGTGAGTTTCAATGAACAGGGTGTTGTCAGCAAGGTTCCACTTCTGCCCCAGCTCTAAATGCATCCAGAACATTTGGTTTAATATACAAAAATATATATTTAATGTCTAAAATAACTTTTAAGATTGTGTTATTGTAACAATGATGATGAACTACCAATGATGAAGATAATTATTATTATTGGTATTGTTCCCATATATTATTGGGCCCTTTCCTTAAAGTCTTCCATGACATGTTGTCACCGACCTTTCGTGTTCTGTTTTGTATCAGGATACACTTGGTTCATGGCAGAATTGCGTGTCTGCATGTGAGCGTGCTCTGAAAGAGGGCCGCAGCGTCGCTGTAGACAACACCAACCCAGACCCAGAGTCTCGTAAACGGTAAAACAACTGCATCATTATTATGCTGTGCAGATGCATTTCTGTGTGTGTGTGTGTCCTCAATATGCATATATACTCAGGATCCACCTCACTGGGTACACCTTTATATAAACAGGCTTCAAAAAGCATAAACAGACAGAGAGTCCTACATAAATAAAGAGTAATTACTAGTAATAACTAGGTTTAGACAAAGCATCTAGAAGTAGTTATTCAAGCTACTGAGAGTATAAGCTCAGGATACTGGAATGCTTAAACGGGCCAAAGCGGGTGCATTTCATAATGTTGCTACTAAATGTTTGCCACCGTTGCCATGTTTGGGGGAATGAATATTCTCCTACTGTGGCCTGCTGCTTTAATTTTCCAGATACGTGGACGTGGCCAAGGCTGCGGGAGTGCCGTGTCGCTGTTTCCACTTCTCAGCCTCTCTGGAGCAGGCCAAACACAACAACAGAGTATGACTCACCTCTCCTCACTGGCACTTTTTACACAGTTGTTTTGTTTTATCCTGGCTGGTGATAAGTGTTTTTTAACGCGTAATTGTTGTTCCCAGTTCCGTGAGATGGCTCCATCAGACAGCAAACACGCTAAGGTCAATGACATGGTTTTCCACAGCTACAAGTAAGAAAGAATAACCTTACCGCTCTTACCGGTTATAAAACACGTTTCTTGTGCCAAAACGCCAAAACCTCTGCACAGAGCTTGACAAAATGCAGCTAAATGCATGCCACCAAAGTGATTTAGCTTTCTATTTTAGTAAATTTCCAAAAACGTTTGTTTTGTCTTCGTTACTATGTCAAAATGAAAGTGGGTTTTGAATTCTGGTAATCAAAACACTTACCAGTAATAGCTCTGGTACTGACCACTCTAATTTTGCTCTCTCTCTGGACAGGAAACATTTTGTGGCTCCTGCTCTCTCTGAGGGATTCTCCGAGATCCTCCAGATCCACTTTGTCCCGAAATTCAAAGACATCCTGTTAGAAATCCTGTTCCGGCAGTTTTCTGAGGGCTGATTGGACAGCTGCCTTTCTGACATCTTCAACTTTTAATTTCACACAGACACATGAAAAAATACAGATGACAGCCAGTGAAGCAGCTGGGGTGCATGTTAGTCAGTAGACACTGACATGTTTTTCTGTTTCAGCTGATGGACTGTCTGGTGTATGGGATCCTCTGTGCCGGGCTTGTATGTTCTAGCTTGTATGCATACTGTGTGGCTAAGGGCCTCTAACTTCAAAGTAACACCGGTGATGTTAGCTAGACTCGCAGCTCTGATTCAGATACTTTCTTTCAAGAAGTGTTTTTTCAAACAATTAAACGTACACAGTTGAATGTACAAAAATATATTTCCATTATATACGCACCTCAGGAACCGATTATTCATGTGTTAACCATGTTGAGTTTAGAAAGAATACAGTGTGAAAATAAGAATAATTACTTTTTTATGTTTTGTATGATTTGATGATTAAAAACATCTCCATTTTACAGGTAAGTTTACTGCAACATGACTATGGTATTTCATTTGAAAATAAAGTTTTGGAAATCTCTTTTGAATTCTGCATGCCATTATTATGGTTTAATCCAAAGAGATCTCGGATTGATTGACTGATTGATTATTCTCAGTCAAACTCAGGCAGGAACTGGATCTCTGCACCCAGATGCTGTTTCAGCCACGGCATTATCTTAAACAGGTCGATGTGAAAGTCTCGAGCATCAGGAGGTGGCCTGTCACTGCTGTACCGTCTCATCTCTGGGTTACTTAGGTCACATACGTTGATGGTGCCAAAGCTCACTACTCCCACCTGGAGATGAAAGCAGGAGAAATGTCTATGTGATGCTAATTGCACTGTGGGTAACAAAGCTTTCTATACCTCCACACCTGCGATAGCTACTCAGACAACACGATGTGTAAACAATACCTGCCTTTCACTTTCTGCCTTAATCTGAATTTGCATGAAGACCACATTAAACCAATTATGAAAATCCATTATGCCTAAAGCTGTAAAATCTGACTAAAAGACTAAAGTTTCTTTAAAACATAGTTTCAATTTGTGAAGCCTTTATTCTATGTAATTTATGTGGTCTAATGTGTCAAAAAACATTTTTTTTAAAAGGGTTGACAAATCTGAATAAAAAAATGTTTTAAAGAAACTTTAGCCTCTCTGGATGAATCTAGTCCAGATTTGACAGCTCTAGGCATAGTGGTTTTTAATCAAGTGCGGAAGAAAAAGTGAGATCACCTTTTTTTCCTTTTTCACAAATAGAATAAATGTTTAAGAAATCTGAAACTGTGTTTCAAAGAAATTTTTGCTTCTCAGGGACATTATAATCCAGACTTGACAGCTCTAGACATAACTTTCCCCTTAACTGCCGAATCAGAAGCTAAATTCAGCGTCTTGTGAGTAAGTTTAAGCATGGTTTGTGTAGCTACAGTCCCCTCCAAAAGTATTGGAACAGTAAGGCAAATTCCTTTGTTTTTGTTGTTCACTGAAGACATTTGGGTTTAAGATCAAAAGATGAGTATGAGACAAGAGTTCAGAATTTCAGCTCTCATTTCCTGGTATTCACATCTAGATGTGTTAAACAACTCAGGACATACCACCGTTTGTTTGAACACACCCATTTTTAAAGTGAGCAAAACTATTGGAACATGTGACTGACAGATGTTTCTTGTTGTCCAGGTGTTGCCTTTTAGGTTGATTGTCCAAACATTAAATAGCTCTGCATGACTAGTCTTAAGTTTTCATCCTTGCTTCAAACCTATAAAGACTGCATTTCCTGTTAAAGAGGATAAACCAATATGAAGACCAGAGAGCTGTCTATGGGAGAAACGCAAGACATTGTCAAGCTGAGAAAAGAAGGAAAATCAACCAGACCCATTGGACAAACATCGGGCAAAGCAAGCAAAACAATTTGGAATGTCCTGAAAAAGAAAGAAACTACTGGTGTGCTGAGCAACAGACGTCCAACAGGTTGGCCAAGGAAAACAACAGTAGTTGATGACAGAAATATCGTGAGAGCTGTGAAGAAAACCCCCTAAACATCAGGAAGTGACATCAGCAACGACCTCCACAGTGCAGGGTGAAGGTGTCACAATCCACTGTTGGAAGAAGACTCAGAGAGCAGAAATATAGAGGCCACACCACAAGATGCAAACCACTCATCAGCAGGAAGAATCAGAAGGCCAGATTGAAATTTGCAAAGAAGTACAGAGATGAGCCACAAAAGTTCTGCAACACAATCTTCTGGACTGAGTAGACCAAGATTAATCTCTAGCAAAGTGACGGAAAGGCCAAAGTGTGGAGAAAGAAAGGAACTGCTTATGATCCGAAGCATACAAGCTCATCTGTGAAGCATTGTGGAGGTGATGTCATGGCTTGGGCGTGCATGGCTGCTTCTGAACAGGCTCATTAATATTTATTGATGATGGAACTGATGATGGTAGCAGCAGAATGAATTCAGAAGTGGACAGAAACATTTTGTCTGCCAATTTACGGAGAAATGCATTGAAACTAATGGGGAGGAAGTTTATCATTCAGCAGGACAACGACCCAAAGCACACTGCCAACAAAACAAAGGACTTCATCGGGGGGAAAAAGTGGAAGGTTTTAGACTGGCCAAGTCAATCAGCTGACCTTAACCCAACAGAGCATGCATTTCACCTCCTTAAGAGGAGACTGAAGGGAGAAACATCCCGAAACAAACAAGAACTGAAAGAAGCTGCAGTAAAAGCCTGGAACAGCATCACAAATGAAGATTGCAACAGTTTGGTGATGTCGATGGGTCGCAGGCTTGAGGCAGTGACTGCAAGCAAAGGTTATGCCAGAAAATATTAAATGTTATTTATTTTAAGACTATTTGTTCCATTACTTTTGCTCACCTAAGAATGCTGTGGTCCAATACAAACGGTGATATGTCCTGAGTTGTTTAACACATCTAGATGTGAATACCAGGAAATGAAAGCTGAGAAACTGAACTCTTGTCTCATACTCATCTTTTGATCTTAAACCCATAAATGTCTTCAATACTTCAATACTTTTGGAGAGGACTGTGTGAGTCTGGACAGAAATTAATGCGAACTAAAACTGCAACTTGACTGTTAATTATTTGTAGTTTGAATTAGTGAAAATTAAGTGAAACTTGCTGACCTGAAAGTAGCGTTTTTTTTTTTGCAGAAACAGGGATCCACCAGAGTCACCTATATAAAAAGAGACACGACTGTAATGTGAATCCCATGTTGGTCAAACTGTGGTGGCTATTATACAATAAGTGCAGAGTCCAGACCTTTACAGACGATAGCATCCTGGTATTTAGAGGATCCCCCAGAACAGAGTAATCTGTCAGGTATGTACTCATCCAAAGTCACATTGGTGGGCTCATTGAGTACTTGCCTTGCCTTCTCCACACAGCTAGGCCTCTGGAGACAGCAGATCAGTGACAGTTCAACATTCTTGTAATAAAACAGAGCAGAGTCTGAAAATCCTACCAACTATCACTCACCTGACTCTCTGTGTGAATATGTGTTTGTTTGCGTCTCAAGTTCTTATGGATGAAAAAGGCAGAAGTCTCCGTGTGTGGTAGCAGTTCCTTTCCTGTTTACACAAATTTATTTTACTGAGAATGCATGAGTATTTAGTATATTATTATATACTAAAGTCTCAGTTCTAATAAATAAATTATCACTATGTTAACAGGGAAACTTTATGAAAAATACTCTTTGCATACTTTTAAAGATAAAGGTCAAAAAGTCACATACGGTGCTGCTGACAGGTAGCGTTGACTTTCTTCATGGCTCGGCTGGCTGGAACAGTACATGGCAAGCAGATAGGTCTGTTGGATGGCATACAGTATATGCACTTTACACTTTACACTTATACCCAGGAACATTTATGTTAGTAGCATTAGATTACTTTCTCTCTGTTGGCACCTTGCATGGTAGCCACTGCCATCCGTGTGTGAATGGGTTGAATGTGATATGTATTTAAGTGCTTGTGTGGTTGGAAGACAAGCACAGTCCATTTTATAAATTCATCTTTTTCATGACAAAACAAATGTCAAATGTTTTAAAGACGCAACTAGATTAAAGTCAGTGTTTTTAAGGTTAGCTCTTAGTTTAGATGTCTCTCTGGTGGCTAACAGTTAAGCATCTTTTCTTCCGGGTGTCTCACCTGGCTTTCCAGGAGAGCGGGATGCTCTTGGCTACCTGTACCAGAGCTACATCGTAGTCATAGAACTCCGAAACGTTTCTGGTTTTGAGTGCCCTGATGTTGTACTTGGGGTGAATGATCACATTCTGTGAAGACACCGTGCCCTCACCTGGGAACCAAAGGAGGTGATTGTTATTTCAACATTAAAGAGTGTGAAGCCAAAAACATGGTTAATAGAAAGAACTCATCTATACCCACTGTTTTCAACATCATAGTGCGGTAGCTAAGTGAACTGAGTGAGGAACTAACACTTTCAGAGCTTTGATTCCTAAAATGAGAACTTCTGATAGAAATGGGCTGTTGTGGTACTTTAATGTGGTTGGTATTATAACCAAATGCTTTTTCAACACACCACTTACTAATAGACCTGCAAGCAGGTATGTCGTCATCCAAGCACCTCAAATCCTCAAATGAACACCAATCTTTTAATCTCAAAAAAAGTACTGCCCAACACAGATATTTTTCAACAGAACTCTTTACCACTTTTCTTTCATGAATCTCAATCTCCGAAACAATTTCCTGTGCTGACACTGACCATGTTGTATGAGCGGCTTCTGACGTACTGGGTCTTTGCTCGTTCTGACAAAGCAGTGAGCAGCTGTCAGCACCCAGTTCTGGCTCACAATGGATCCAAAACACGAATCTGAAGTCATTTGCAGAGTAACGTGCCATGGATTGGGGAAGACTGTCGTGCTCTTTTCATCTGAGGTTGCTTCCTGAGCCACCCCACACATGGTCACACTCTTGTCACCTGCACCATTATGAAACATGACAATTTTACAGTTCAGTAACTTCTACATTCTGCATTCTTAAATGTTTAATCTAGCGAGAAAACTATTCACATTTTTTTTACATTGAGATTTTTAAAAAGCAAGTTATTTTTTGTATTCTCAAAATTAAATTTTCTGCTGACATATTTGACAGCTGAAAACAGAAAACACACAAGCTTTTGTGTCTTAGAGTTGAGAGTGATCTCCTTACTAATAATGCTGTTGAAAACCTGTCCCAGTGTCTTGAAGTCTTTCAGAATGAAGACGTGCATCTCATTACGTTTCTGTGAAGCTAAGGCGTTCAACTGATCTTTCTTCACTTCTTCCCCAATACCAAAAACATAGACATCTGAAAACGCACACAAAAATGAACTCATACACAACCACGTCCACACATATTAAACACATTAAAACAAACTTGGCTTTGCATGCCAGATTTATGATACCTTGACTTGCATTTAGTGAAGGTACAGTGGCTAAAATGTACTTTACATAGTGTATTAGAACATTTTGGTTTGAAATAATTTTTATCATGATACCAAGCAATGACTCGTCTGTGTGATCGGGGGATGTGTTGCGGTAGCCCAGCAGATTCCGGATCCTGGCCAAGGCAATCTGAGGTTTGTTTCCTGTGTTAGAGAAACCTGCAGGCAGAAAGACGAAGAGGGAATGAAGCTAAAGATAGAAACAATTCGTGCTCAACACATGCTTTTTTTAGCGTGAGTTTGTGAGACATTTCCTGTGTCTTTACCATCTGTTTCTATGATGATGATGTTCTGAGTCTCATTAAAATGGTTCTTGGCACTGCTTTGCTTCAAGAAGTTGATTAGCTCACTGACACGGTGCAAGGCAGCGTGTAGGTTGGTGCCCGTCTTACTCCCATGGCCTGCAGATGAAAAAAAGTAAATTAATGAACTTAATTAACACATTGGTGCGTCACAGTCGTACCATACTGGACTGATTAAAGCCCATTTGAGGAGATCACACTGTAGGAGATAAAAAGATAAAGCTATTAAATTGATGAATAAAAACAAATAAAGGGATAACAAGCGGAGTCCTACTACTGTAGTCGAACTCCATCAGTTTCCATATGACGTTGTCTATGTCTCCACTTGCATCAGAGTCTCTAATGTCAACGATGTCTATGGCCTCGCTGGCAAATGACAACACATGGAACTTCAGCTGCACCTCGTAGCTGTCCAACTAGAGAGAAAATGAAGAGGACATGTAGGTTTCACACCCACTGAGACAGGATGACAGATATATAATTTCCATCACACAAACTAATAGACCAATGGGAATAAATGTGAATACATTTTTGTTGTTGTTTTGGTGTCTTTGTCTTTCACCCAATTACCCTGTTGAATCAAGTAAGCTCATGTGGCACAGACCTTTTCAATTAGAGCAATGGTGGCGTTCCTGGATCTTTCAAATTCCTGCTCTCGGATGCTTCCTGATGTGTCAAGTAAAATGTAAACATTTATACGACTGCCTTCAGCCACACGGATCGTTCGGCCATAGGACACCCTGCCAGCTTACACACACACACACACAAACACACACACAGTACTTATTTATTTTATTGCAGTTGATTTCTTGCACTGAGCATTTGTATAAGCAAGTTTATGTACATGCATGTTTGTGCTGCAACACTATCAATATGTTGTGTTCATGAGGAACAGATTGCGCATAAAGTTATGCACACCTTTCTTTTTGGATTCTGGTGTGAGCACATCCATGACTCCTGCAAGAGACCCTGCCATGGCTTCTGCCACCATGCTGGGAGAGTCAAAGGTATTTGGACCTGCAGTAAAGCACAAAGATATCTTGTGTTGATGTTTTATCCTAATATGCCTAATTGCAATAAAAAAAATCTGTTGTTTTAAAGAAAAAACAACTAAATCTAAAATTGTAATTACAGTATAAAAACTGTCACTCTGCACCTTGGCACCGTGGTGTTGAGCCACTCCACTCCTTGTTCTCAAGGCAAACCCTTTCAGCTGACCCGAGCAGATCCAGACCAGTCTGACACCGGTAGATAACCTTCTCTCCAGTGTGAAACCGGCCCGCTGACCTCTGGGCCCCTGGTGGGACCCCTGGGTCATTACAGTCATCAGCTGCATTTAAAGACAAAAGGAAGAACGGTAGACAAAATGGAATAGGTCAGGATTGAAGTGATTTTTGAGGTTAAAACCATTTTTTTTAAAGGATAGTGGTGTTTAGTCTTATACAGAAATGTTCAGAATGATTATGGAGAATTTTGAAATGAAGCACAAAAGCCGTCAAACACTGAATCATAAAGAGTAAGCAGAGTAAATCCAAAATTATGCCACTGACCTGTTTTGTGTCACCACACAAAGCCTCAGTAAACAACTGTATAGAATTAAAATCAGTTTATGGGGATCATATTCAAAAGCTGCTTTACAATATAAACCTATGTGTTAGCTTAGTCAGTGCATGCTCACTCTACCAGAGGCTGTAATACACCTGATGAATGTGGCTGAGGGTCTCATATTCGCTCAGTAATTCTCTATTGCCCTGATGTAAGAGGGGGAAGATATAGACATGCATTTTACATAATTTCATGATACACATGATTTATGCTTTTTCATTGTAATGCCGTTCGTCATCACCATGGTTGTCACAGACAGGACTGGTTCCTGTCCAGTCCCCAGAGAGGGTGCAGTTCCTCTGGGCTGACCCGTAGAGGGTGAACCCTTCTTGGCAGGAGAAGTTCTGCGTCATCCCAACCCGGAGCCACTGGTCCCTGGGCCAGATGTCACCGTGATCCAGCTGGAGCTGAGCCGGACACAACACGTCTGGGAGCGGGAGGGAGATGGACGGACAGACAAGAGGATGCAGGACGGAAGGGAAGGGTGAAAACAGACAGTGGGTTTGTGTACATGTGAAGTATAATGCATCACCATCCAAAACATTACCTTTGCATATGGCCCGTGACACCGGCCTGCCATTGGCTGATCTCATGAGCGACCACTCCCCCTCAGTACAGTGCCTGTGGCTGACCGGGAAAGGGTATTGCCCCTGGCTGCAGTGATAGGTCAGCACACTGCCCTCCAGCCCTCCCTGTAGAGGAAACACATGATCACTTATGGAGTTAAATTACGTAATGAAGCTTTCCAGTAAAGAGAGGCTTGCTTGCTTGTTGTTGTTTTTTTTTTAGGCTTTCTAGTTCCTTATTATCATGATCGGAAAAAGACCTTGCTAATTCAGCATTACTTGCGTGATTCATACAAATATTTATTTCTTTACTTAATTGTTCATCAATCTTATTACTATATTATTTTTAATTCCATCCTCCATTTTGTCCCTGGACTCTTGGCTGGTTTGCACCTTGTAACTTCTGTTTTGCAGAGTTTTATATATATTTATTATCAGCCTGTTAAACTGAAAAGTATCAATCTAATAATTGATTAACTAACTAATAATTTTTGCCCTAATCTGCAGTGTATTATTTTTACCTGTGAGTAGGTGACGTGTCCACCTCTGATGCTCTCTGTGGTTGAGCATTTCAGAGACTCTGTTTCCTCATCATAATAATAATCATCATGGTCCTGCGGGGAAACTGGAGCGCAAACATTTAGAAGTATTGGGATAAACATTCACCTCTGCATGCACGCACAAGCAAGGGGCAGTACACAGACACATGCGTCAACACAGCCATATAAATATACATTTTGACGTAATCACACTTAAATGTATAGTTCAGTAAGTGCAACAAAACATTGAAAAGCTCACCCTCCTGGACGGAGATGAATAGAAGGATCCAAAGTATGGACTTGATATACATGACCAGACTCTGTATCAGTGGTGTTTGTGTCTTTGAGTGACAGAAACCACAGCGAGAGTGTCTGTATCGACCTGCAGTCAACTGCTTTATTTGATGATTGATTACCCATTAACACAGAAGGAGGGATTGAGCAATTTAGTACAGCACTCATTTGATCTGTTTCTCTTGTTTTAGGATATTCTTTGGTGACATTTTTACATTGACATTACTTATTTATTTAAAGCCAAGAGTGGCCTCATAAAAGCTGCTCCAAAGCTTTTAAATAAAAATCTATTAAGACAGCCAACTTTGGGCGACTACTGCAATTTCAAATCTCACAATCTCTTCAGCACGTCTTGCTATTTTGCACCAAAAACATAACCCTGTCCTAACACTGTTGTTGTTTTGATGTCTAATTACCCAGAATTACTGCTAAATGACTGCACTGTGTCTTTGTGTGAGTGTTTTGGGGCTTAAAATGGTGTGTAGTGCTCTCATGTATTTGTATTTGTGTGTTCGTGCACCTGATCACTCAGGTTTGGAATAAAACTTTTTAGGAGCTTAAAAGATCATAATGGGGATTATATAGTGATTTAACAGGGCCCCCCACCGCCATTCCTTAACCCTTCACCCCTTCCCTGTCCTCCCTCCTTCTCCTAGGGGCTCAGTCCACTCAGCTGACTCGGCTTTGTTCAGCACTGCGAAGGAATTTCTAGAAGTATTTTGTCACCACTCTCACACCATCAAAAAACAAGAGAAATACATGTCGATGCTGCTAAAACAGACAAAAGGCCGAAGAATAGCAGCAAACATGGATGTTTTGATAGGTGGGGTTTGAACTGTGAATTATAATTTGTGTTTTTTTCCGTTTTTATCTGGAATACGTTGATGGATGTCCAACCAAGGGCTCTGCTGTGCTGGAGGAGTGAAGGCACTTTTACTATTACACTTCAGTGGAAGTTTACTGTTGGCGGACCAAAAAGTGAACAATGTTAAGAAAACCCAGGGAAACATCTTTAACTTTCCTTCATGTAGAAACAGCTCTCTTCACAATGTCACCACAGATGTGTTTATCACAACATCAGACTCTTTAAGAAGAGGAGCCCTGACAGAGTGACAGCATACTAAAGATGTCTGACCTCAGCCAAGTTGCAGTTTACTCAGACTCTTCAGATATTTATAAGGTGAGTAAAGATGGTGGTTAGATTGGTTGGCAATTGACTTGCAAACCAGGCTCTGTTTAAGGCCCATTGAGATCATCAAAGAAACTGATTTTTTTTCTGAATAGCTGGCTATAGATACATATATTTGACATGAAGTTAAAGGTTCTTCCACTTGACATAGCATTGTTTTTTGCTTATGGAAAATGTATACTTAATTTCAAGCCTTATGGACCTGGAAATCTTCCATTCCAGATCTATTTGTGCGTAGTACTGAGTTATTGTCTTGCATTGTGCAATCCTGCTTCTTCTACCAGGCATTTGCGCATTATCAGTGTAAATGTAACAGTAGTTTCTGGGTTAGTTATAAAACGAGACCATGTAACTTTTGCAGCAGCAATTACACGATTAACTTATTGGATTTCCCCTCAAGATTTTCTTCAGTCAGTTGCTTTAAAGCGGCTGTAATTGATAATTGTATGGCAACAAATTATCAAATGACAGTGTTAAGAAGGGACAGTGTGAAAGGGGTCCCTCATAGTAATGAACCTACAGAGAATATATTATATTATTAATAATTATATATATAAATATACATAATATATTATATATATTAATATATATTTAAATTATTTTACATTATATTGTTATATTATTTATCATTGTTTAGCTGTCCAGCCAACTTTGCTGTTTTGCTTCACTCTTATCGCTGCTCACACAGTGGAGCATTTAGCAGGTAAAGAGCCAGAAGCTAAAAGGGAGTGAATACTGGATTTATATTCACCAGGTGGACATAACTACTGGATTAAACTATTTGCTAACATGTTTGCCCTTTTAAACTTAAAAGGTGATGATATGTCAATATTGTTGTTTATACTGCCCCCAAGTGGCCAAAAAGAATCAGCTATTGCAGATTTAGTCACCATTATTAGGTGACCTGAGTGAAAGTGAGTTGAATTGGACTATAAAGTGAAAATAAAGAATGCAAACTGACTCAGTAATGTACGTTAATTCAGTAATATCTACACATTTTTTGACAACATTAGTTAACAGTAGCAACCCAGTGCTACTGGTCGTACCAGACCAAGTAAAGCTGTGGTGTGATTGTGTTCAAATGAGTAAATGTGTCTTTTATTGCTTATGAATTTGTTTATCTGAAAAAGAAAAAATATAATTTTTATTATTTCCAAACATTACATAGTGCTGCTTATACCTTCTTTTGTCTGTAACCACACTGAGGTTTTTTTAATTGATAGTTTTGTTTCCACTTCTTTCTGTTCTGCTTTCCACAGAATGTGTTCTGCAACCCTGCCTTTGAGCTGGAGGGGGAGCAAGAGGAGAGGGTGGAGGGATTCAGGACATCCTCGTCCACCCCTGAACCTATCAAACCGCCTGCTAGTGAGTCAGCCAATCAGCTTGCTGCTTTCTGTGACTAAACTTGAATTGTATAATGCTGCGTATGTGCATTGGATTTGTAACATTATTACATCGCTTAAGTCCAGTTTTTTAAAGAAAAGTGAGGAAGTGTGTACCAAACATGGTTATTATGGTTAAGGATTAAAGGAGATATTCACCAATTTTGACCAACGGTCAGTTTGCTGGTCATGGTTTGGCAGGTTTTCTCTAAGCTTTGGAGAATTCAATTTAAGACAATTCTTTACATGTGATGCCGTTTTACGACAAATCAGGTGTTAATTGAAAGGGAGAACGAGAATTACATCTATACAACATGCAAAAACTTCAAATAAACCAGAAATTTTAAATCATTAAAGTATCTCCTCTGACTTGTTACATATATGTTTACTTGTGTTGTGTGTGTGTGTGTGTGTGTGTGTGTGTGTGTGTGATGTGTCTTTCAGGCCCAGGCTGGGGTCTGTTTGGGGTGTGTGTTATGCGTCTGCGGGGCCCGGGTTGTGGTTGGGGGGTGGTGGTGGTCTTTGCTGCTGCCCTGCTCCTGTTGGCAGCCCTTGGACTGGCGCTGGCCCTTATCCTCACACGTGAGTCACTGACGCCCCCAGATCAGTCATCACAATGAAAAAGTCCCTAAATCCCTAAAACTGATTTAAAGGGTTTATTATCAATAAAGTGGTTTTATAACCACCAACAATTTGACCTGTTATTTGTATCTATTTTCTTTCTTTATTCTTTTTTCTCAGACATTATAATCATCTAAAATGAGCCTCATCTCTGATTAATCCCTGTGTCTTTATTTTCTGTCCCTGATTTAGAGATAAAAGGCCAGGCAGTGGAGGATCAGCTGGTCTCCACCAGCCCTGCAGACCTGCCGAGTACAGGAGATGGAGCGTCCCATACTTTACCCACAACCTCTGCCAACAGAAGTCAAGTGGACAGCACCGCCGCACTCCAGACCACCAGGATCTCTCCATCTGAAACACGTAAGATATTCAAGCAAAATGGCCATTTATATAATTTAATATCCAAAAATTTGCACCACCAGTTCCATGTCTATCTTATTCTGAAATCTTTTCTTCATTTTGTGGCCCTTTCTTTCCTTTTTGTGTAACTACGAGGCGTTCCTTTCTGTCTCTCAGGTTGTGGAGGGGTTCTGACTGACTCAGAGGGCAGTTTCAGTTCTCCAAACCACCCCGGCTCCTACCCCCCCAACTTGCTGTGTGTGTGGGTGATCCAAATCCCAACCCCCTCCGTGGTCCAGATCCACATTTCCTTTCTGACTGTAGAGGGACCGTCTCCTTGTCTGTTTGACTGGCTTGAGGTCCAGGAGCAGATCGAACAGCGCTCTGTGGTCACCAGGTCAGTCAGACCCGGACTACCCCCATGAATAAAATACTTTTCCCTCCAGACACAACAGTGGAGTCCCGTGTCAGATGTTATTTTCATACAACAGTGCCCAGTGCGGTGTTTTAAAAGTGTTTGCTTATGTTGCAAGAAGACCTTGAACTTTGCATGCCACATTTTTGGTTGCTTGTAAAGTTTTCTGTTGCACTCACTGTCACTCTTGAGAAGAATAACAAAAACACCTACAGTGTTTCTGTAAAGGTATCTCACCCAAGTAGTATAAGTGTTTGAAGGACTTAACTATTGAAGGACAGGCAATACATAAATGTGTGTTCTGGCAAATACACATGAGTGTACAAAAATGGCACAAATAGCCTGAAATTCTAAACTCAAATTAAACTAAATGCTTGTCTCACTTAGACAGTTATGTGAAACTAACTTTTCATTTCTCTACATGTCCCTAGGGTTCATGTCATTACCTAAAAAATGTTGGTAGATGGCACTAAAGGTCTGTGCATTGCACCTCTGGGTACTGAAGGCTTCTTGGAATTTTTATAGTACATGTGAATACTTTGACCTTTCTGCTTGCTTGCATTCATGGAAAATGGCGTAATATGAATTTGTGAAATTCTCAAAATGTTATGTAACGTTCTCACAAATCTTTTTAAGAATTTACAGTGCAAAGTTCAGACTGAAGTGGCAACTCCAAAACCTGCAATAAGGAGGGTAAAAAACTGATTATCCAAACAAAAGGTTAAGATTATTACAAGGTCTATCCTTCTCTCCTGCAGGTTCTGTGGTAACGTAGCACCACCAACAGTCAACACAAACAGCAGCACAGTGTGGGTCACCTTCCGCTCTGATGGCAGCATCGCAGGCAGCGGCTTCACTGCACAGTACAGGGCCATTCTGCCTGCACACAGTCAGTAGTGGGCATGCGCATTTGCAAATACATGCACCTTGCGCTCATGCCCATTTAAATTTATGTCCATCTACTGTGTGTTTTCTCAGAGAGCTGCTCCAGGGAAGAGTTCATGTGTGACAGCGGTCGCTGTCTGCTGCCTGTGTCTGTGTGTGACGGTCATCCGAACTGCCATGACCGAACAGATGAAGCAAACTGCAGCCATAAACACAAAGGTGCGAGCATGACAAAGTTAGAAACAAAAGGTAAACACACTTACAGAGGACATAAGAGTGAACTCGCTGACATGGTTTGTCCTCACAGAATGTGGAGGGCAGAAGACCGGGCCGGATGGTTACCTGTCAAGTCCAAACCACCCCAGGCCTTATCCCCACCAGCAGGTATTATTTATCTTCTTAAACACATTAGACTGCAAAACAAACTCCAAATTGGCTATTACATTGATGTGAAACTTGTGGTTTTCAGTAACCCCTTGTCCCTCTGTTTCCTATCAGTTGTGCATTTGGTATATATCTGTTGAGGAGGGTCACATAATCACACTGCACTTCAGGAACTTCAGCCTGGAAACTCAGGATGTGTGTGAGTTTGATTACGTGGAGGTGCACGACAACGTCGATACTGGAAATGGGAGAGTGCTGGGAAGGTGAGACCCACCAAAGCCTTAATCTTAATGTTAAATACAAATTTACAATCACTATACCTTCAATAACTTGTGTGAGTTATATATAAAAAAAACATGTTCTGAAGCAGCTTTTGTTTTCTCCCACTGTCTCAGGTTTTGTGGTACCACCTTCCCTCCGGACCTAACCTCCTCCGGCCCCCACATGACTGTGGTGTTTGTAGCTGATGAGGGAGTGGCCGACAGCGGCTTCAACGCAACATACCAGGCTGTGTCTGTACTAAACAGTGAGTTCTTGCTTTCTTATAAAGCCAATTCATGTTCAACCAAAGTATTACGGGTGCCTTTGGTTTTTCCCCTGCCTCTGACCCTTCTTACTTTGTTCCTTCCCTCTTTAATTGCTTTCCTTCCTCATTCCTTCAAGTTTTACCTCTTATGACCATCTTTTCTTTCTCCTCTGACCTACATTTACTGTTCAAAAACTGGCATCTTATACCTGACGCTTTGTCATATGAAGGCCCAAATTCGTATCCTATTCCAGCACTTTCTCCCTTTCCCTATGCCTCTTCCTTTGCTCTTCACGTCACTTTTTGCTTTCTTTAACCCTCCCCTGTGTGTTTTCTTCTTTATTATATTTAAAGGGACATGTGGTCCCAGCCAGTTTGCCTGCACGACAGGGGTGTGTCTTCAGCAGCAGTGGTTGTGTGATGGATGGAACGACTGCCCTGATGGAGCAGATGAACAAGGCTGTGGCAACTCCACCTACCCTCCCTTCAGTGAGTTATCTCTGACCCCAATCAGAGTCCCAGTAGAGAGTCACGGACACAGTTGCTTTTGTTTTCAGAGCCAGAGTTTTGATGTTGAAATCACTCACTTATCTTTGCAGGACAGAGATGATTTGTCATAAGCAAACTCAACAAAACAGAAGCATGTATCTTTGATTATATCATAATTGTGTATTACTGGAAGGTGTGGTTCCCAAAATGCCAAATATTAGTGCTAATGTTTAATGTAAAATAACAATACAAATGATTTCTTTTCTCCATGCCCTCAGCTTCATCCTGTGAGTTCATAGAGGTGGAGATGTGTCAAGGGCTCAGCTACAACCTCACCTCATTCCCAAACATCTGGCTGTCCATCGCTGATCAGAGAGAAGCTGCCACACTCCTGCGGCAGTACCGGGTATTCATCATTTACCTGAATTACCTGTGTTTTCTTGTTCCTGCTGTATAAGCTTCAAAAATTGGGTGGCACAAACGCACGCAAACTGACGGATATAGTTTCTTTTAGCTCTACAAGCGCAACAGTCAACCTCACAAACTCCTTTTTGTCGTCAGGTGCTGATGGAGCTGGCATGCTTCGAGCCGTTGCGGAGGCTGGTGTGCGGCATGTTTTTGCCCCAGTGCAGTCCTCAGGGTGGCGTCCTCCAGCCCTGCCGCTCAGTCTGCTCCTCTGCTGAACAGCAATGCAGCCAAGCCCTGGATCTCTTCTCCTTCAGCTGGCCCTTCAACTGCCACCTCCTGCCGGACTCCCAGGACCCCATGGAGTGCTCGCTGCCTTGATGCTTGATCAAGAGTTTGAAGTTTCTGTTGCGGCGATGATCACCTCAGCCCCAGTATACTTTTTCAGGAGACATTTCAGACTGAATTTTACAGAGCTGGAGACTAATTTTCTGGACTTGGACCAGCAGATTCACACATTAAAGAAAAGTGTTGTAGAAAGTGGTTTGACTTGTACCATGACTGCAACCCTCACCCTGTAAAGCTAGTGGTGCGCAGAAAATTGTGAGACAGTAGCTGGTTTTAAAGTAAAGCTTTAAAGTACATAGATGAAGACGTTTGTGTAATTCAGATACTAAGTTAGTGAAATGAGTGTCCCTCGCCAGTAGAAATCACTGCTCGTCACAATCACAACTGTTGTAAACTGTCTTTTTGCACCATTTATTGCTTTTATGTCAATCATGTAAAACAGACACCACCTATGAAGAATGACTGAATATAGAGAAAACCTTTAAAACAACCTTTATTGCATTGTTCATCAACAGACCACATGAAGTGTGCTTACAACATTTCAGTGTTTATAACAGTCGAGGTTTGAGCTAGTGAGTGATAAAATGGGCACAAGCTGAATCACATGAACTCTGTTTTAGCTGCACTTCGCTAAGCAGACATGACTCATTGATTTAACTTGTTAAAAATCAATTGGTAACTGGTGGTAAAGATAACTGGTGGAAGGATTTAGAAACAGTTAAAAATAAAGCAGTACATTCTATCTAGATAAACATACATACACACGCATTCAAGCTCACGAACACACACGCAGATAGTGTTGGGTGAGAATCTGCTTTCTGATGTTGTTACTCCATAGCTTTTCCACAAATTAATGCTCTTTATCAGGGTCATCAACACGCCTGATCAATTCAATAGATTCTTATACACCCGAAGGTCAGAAAGTGCACAAGCAGAAAATTTTTTTTCCTGACTGTGATACTTTTCATTCTCCCAGAAAGGAGAATGAAAATATTTAACTGCGATTCATGCCATGATTTTGCTACACAAAGCTTGATTGCACATTTATCATAATCAAATCTTTGAGTGCTGTGCGTATGTGTGTGCTGTAAACTTTACAGGTAACCGTGATTGAGCTGCTAAGGAGGGACAATGAGTTTCAGGGTATGGTCTAGGGCGACGGCTGTCAGGCCCCACACTCGATGCTTCCCGTTACGAAACACTGGCAGGGTGTATCCGTACTTGTCACCGGTGCGGAAGTGTGTGTAGCCACGGTTCTGAGGGTTGCACAAGTGGGACAAGGACAGGGTGAAAATCTCCTCCACCTGGGACGGAAACAGACAAAGGAAGCACAGTCTGAAACTTGTGTTTTGGGTGGCGATGGAGCAATGGACAAGACACATGGCTTTGGTGTGAGAGACACGGGTTCGATTCCCTCTGTGACCCATCCACCATTGTGTCCCTGAGCAAGACATTTAACCCATCATTGCTCCAGAGGCATGCGACCTCTGACATGTATAGCAATTGTAAATCGCTTTGGATAGAAGAGTTAGCTAAAATGAAATGAATAAATGTTTTAAAAGGTGCTGTAGAAAGAAAAATAAATTATATTTCACTTGGCATAGCTGAGCAAAAACAGTTCAGTGCATGTAACTGACATACCTTGAGCCTCAATGTCCATTGTTTCCTTCTTCATATGTAAATCTCGCGCATCCAAAATACCCCCAAAAAAACGGGGAATGCCAACATGTGCTAGACTTTACGTAACATCTGGGACGTTCACACCCCCAAAGTTACATAGACCAGCCCATGTTCCAGAGTTAGCGATCATACAAACTCTCAGAGCCACAGATGTAGGTAGTGCAGCGGAGTGTGTCTCATACAAAGTGCTGATGTCCTCTGGCTGCTCTGCCTCAACTTTGTGATTTAGGAAGTTTCCTGATGGACAGATAGCTTTAATTGTTGCTAACCGCTAGCTGTTGCTAACAGTAGCTCCTCTTATCAGCCGACTCTGAACCAGCGGTCCAAAGCTTCTGTAGTAATGTTAGAGGTGTAAAGACCAACACAACCCCGGAGCACCAAGCTCCCAGTCGAAGCAGAATCAGCAACAGGTGGGGCACGGCTAACTCAGTAGCTAACTTAGTAGAAGCTGCTGTTAGCAGTAGTAACTAGTAGAACTTCGTAATCGGCAACAGTGGAAGAGCAGCCGGAGGACATCAGAGGAAAACTTAACAATATATACTCTGATCCAGTTACAATAAAACCAGAGAGTAAAGTTGCGTTTTTGTACAGTAATCAGTGAGGCCTATTTATCCATAGCTTCTGATGTGCCAATCAGAATCAAGTGGGCTTTTTAGGAAGGGGGTGCATAAAGAGACAGGAGCTAAAACAGTGTTCAGAAATTGGATGAAAAAAAGAGGTGCTGGAGCAGTGAACATTATGAGAAATACAAGATGTTTTTTTTAACATTCACTAGTTGACCACAATCAACAGATACGATTAAATGATTTATTGATAAACAAACTGAAGATGTATGATGCTTGCGGTAGCGGAATAGACATTCGAAAGCGTTGTGCGGAAGCTACGATAGAGAAATCCGCCCTTCCAGAGAAGAGATCAACTCTATAGAAACGCTGCCTACTCACTAATCAGCTCTCTTGGAAAATGACATCACCATCTGTAGGAGATCCTGCAGACTGTTTTATAGGTTGCTATGTTTGCTACGGTGATACAGATAAACTCTTGTAGGCTCAGTGTTTCCCACAGATTGACACCGTAACTGTGGCGTGGGGGGGGTGTGACTGTCACAGGTGTTATGCTGAATTATGCATGCCTGCCGAGAATTGTAGGAAAATGCATTAAAGTTCTGCTTTTAAACGCTATACTATTCTTTGTGGGGTTCATCAATAGTGATAAATGATCTATATATATATTTTATGAATGTTAATATATTATTACACTTAGTAAAAGTACCATTTCTTGAGATTCAGCAAAAACACTTTGCGTTAACAGCGTTCAAAACAGCAAAGTGTCCTGAAAGGACCTTAAGAAGTGAATTGTATAATTCAGCAAAACAGATATTGTAGGCTACCTACCAAAATTCACGGCAGGCATGCAGAATTCGGCACAACACCTGCGCTGCAAAAGGTCACTAGACCTCAGTAAGCTCACGCAGTCTACCGGAGGTAGATTGTGTCTGACATGACGGTGCTGTTTTTATTCCCCTATGTATCAAGTCAGCGAAAGTCAGCCAGTTATCTCGAACGCATCTGGAGACTACCAGTTATACAGCATGGTAACTTCGACAGCTGTTTTCCAAAATTAACATAGCTTAATATCTAGGCTCCTTACATTCTTGCTAATAACTGTTTTGAAGATGGGTCTCTGACATTGACAGCGTTGTGTTGGACAGATTTGTGTAGCGGTGTTTGATACCAACCATTCAATTCAGTGTTTCCCATACATAGGTTTTACTTTGGCGGGCTGCCCAGGTAGATTAACAGCCACCCAAGTAAATTTGGCGACCCATTTTAAAATCGTTCTTGATTGCAGCGCTGCGCAGCGCATATTCGCTCCGCACATTGTCTCACTCGGTCGCTCGCTCTCTCTCGCAAACACGGACAACCGACCCGTCATTGATACGCTGATGCCAGTGGACTTGTTCATGCCTGTGATTGGTCATCTGCTGCTGCTGGAAAAAAATAAAATCACTGACTAAGCTGTATAAAATTTTAGTTAATAAATACATAACCACCATCTTCACCGTGTCCAAAATAAAACCTCCAGCCATTTAAACACGCGGAAACCTGCCCATTTCAAGTAGATATAAAATACAGGATGTGCTAAAAATAGGATGACTATACCTCTCCAGGGTTTGGTTTGAAGGACATCTCCTCTAGGGGACCAAGGTTAGCCAGCACAGGAGCAATCACCATCCCTGACTAGTGGGAATCAGTGTCAGAATCAGACAAGACACAGATTTATTATTCATAATGATCACATTATGATCAATGCTCTGAAATTTAGAACACATTAGACAAGTATAACAAACAGTTTAAAAATGAAACTGATATTTTATTAATAATGAAGATAGATTCAGCTGTGGCCTAACTTTATTGCAACAACGAGTCTGTACAGCAGTAGACATAAACATAAGTGTCTACGGGCCTAATTATGCTAAATTTAAAAACGTAGTGCCAGAACAACTTGGGAATTTATCAAGTAGTCATTTGACAGAAAATTAAACAATTTTGTGAAGTGATTTCTCTCATCATCATTTGTAAATTGAATATTTGGGGGTTTTAGACAGCAGGTCTGACAAAACAATGACAATGTTTCAGCATTATTTACTATCATTATTTTATGCTAACATTTCTAGACAGTGATCAATCTAAAAAAATTTTTGACAGACTAATAGATTATTGTTAGTTGCACCTGTACGTAAGACTTTTTAAGCCCTTTTCGAAACTAATGACAAGAAATATAATAAAAACACAATGCTAAAAATAAATTGATAGAGTGTTTCTCCAATCAAATCAAGCCCTCAGTGGAGCTTCAGTTTTAAAATACCGTCATAGATTCATAAGAGAAAAAAATAAATAAATATATAAAACAAATATTTCAATATGAAATTGTAAGTCATTTCATAAAATTACGCCAAATGGCACAAGAACCATCACATGGTTTAAACTCTTAACAGCACTTGCACTCACCATGTCCCTGAGAGGCTTCAGGATACCCCACACCCTCTCTGTCGCCACATTGACACCCAGCTCCTCCCTGGCTTCCCTCAACGCTGTGGCCACCACATCTCTGTCTGAGGGGTCACTCTTTCCTCCTGCAAAACTACAAATAATTGGACATGAGACACAGTGGTCTACTGCTCGTTTACAAAACAACATAACCTGTTTCTCGCCTGCCACTCACCTGACATCTCCCTTGTGCCGGCCCTTCAGTGTGCTGGAGCGCAGAGTGAAGAGAAACACCGGCTCCCCCTCAACAGAGCAGAGAGAAACCAGGACTGACGCCCATTTCCCCTGGTTCTTTCCCTGGCTCTGACTGGCCCCCTTTCCTCCCTTGTTCACCTCGTACAGCTTCAAGTTGGGCCTCAGGCTTTGTCGACACCGGTTTTCATTTTCCAGGGATAGACAGTCTCTCCAGGTGTCTGCCACATGAGGGGCAGCCTGATGAGCAGCTCTGGTTTGGTGAAAAGAAAGGCTGGAGGGTTGCAGTCTATTGTGAAATTGATTTATAATCCATTCCTTATGCGTCGACAAGCTAAAAGGTCTAACAAAGTGCTGCCTGTAATATAAATGGCTTTGAAGAAGGTTACACTGAGTCTTATTGGTTAAACTGAGTGAAGGTTGGCAAAACTCCCAAGGCCTTCTCTGGGTTTGAAGGCAAGTTGTGTTGCTTAAACAGTCCCGGTGAGCGCTCACAGCTTTGAGGTTTTGACCCAAATCTTCCACTACAGTGCATTTCCACAAATCTGATGCTCGCTTGGCTTTTACAGAGGGAGAAACCTGAGGGGGTGGATGATGGCGGGACAAAACCGCTTTGTATAGGAGGTTTTGAGATGAAGCCTCTCTCAGCTGATGATTATCACAGTCCAAGCATAACAGCTGTGTTGAACAGGATCCCCTCTCTGTGGACACCGACGACCCCTCCTTACTTTCCCGGATCCCTTCATCTCTCTTTTCCTTCGCTGCTCTTACAGCCTGCCATCCAGCACCAGCGTGCTCAGAGATAGCAGAGAGCTGGGATTCTCTCAGCAGCAGCAATGCCCTTACGGGACAAGACCAAGTCAGGATCCGATGTCCCCTAAACATCCTACAAAAAGAAACATACGCGCATCAGTCAACCAGGCTCAGGTCATTGTGCTCACCGGACAATTACACCAGCATGTGAAGTTCAGTCTATCTCACGCCTGACTCCACCTGCAGTGATTACGTCTTAGTGAAAACGTACCGTCAGACAGGCTCGGTAAAAACCCAGCTGATATGAGCTCAGAGATTTACCGAAACTAAACACACCACTGTAACTTACCACTGTGACATTATCTTCAACGGATCCGAAAAACGTCCATCTTAGCTTAAATTCTCCAAACCCACAAAGTTCATCTGTTAGTCCCCAAGTTTGCTGAGTTCCTTCGTAGTCAAACTTTGACTTTATTAGCTACAGCAGCCAGTTAGCTACTAGCCCAGTTTTGTTAGCTACGCTGACAATTTAACAGTTAAGTCACATCTGGGGTGTCGGGTTTATGCCGAACAGTCGCCTTAGTAACGTTGTCAAGATTTTCTTTGGGTCGTATATCAGCTGCTGAAGTGTACCCAGGCTAATTAGCCTGCTAACACATTAGCATAAAACTGGCAACAACAAAACAAAAACAAAGCGGCGTTAATGTCTTATCCCGACGCTAAAATTAAAAGGTTGTCAATGTCAACATCCGACGTGTCCTACACGCACCCGAAAAACACGCGGGTAACCCATTTCAGGTTTTAATATTATTTAAGTGAAATCGTTAAACACTCACCTTAATAGTTGAATCAAACACAGCTGGCCTCTCGCCTAGCTGTCCGGCGTCCTGCCACTAGTCAATATGGCGCTGAGCAGCTTCAGGCGCGTCAGTGTTGCCCTCACTGCGCTGTGAGGACGCCCAACTCATTTCACATTCTCATCATTATGGAACCTCCCATCTCACCCCATTTTTTGCAATTGACATCATTAGTCACGTCCTCACAGGGGAAAAACCAGTCTGCCCTCATTGGATGTATTAACCAGGTCTCCTCTAGACTTCATTGTAATTTTAGTTTCTACTGAGACTAACACCCCTGTAAGGCTCAAATTCTGAGCAATAGACTATAGGATGACATTGTTGGTCATTAATTAATTAATTTTCATTCCATCAACTTGCCATTAGTTCATGAGGCCTACTGAATTTCATTTGACAAACTTGGAAGCACCTGTGACATGAGGAAGAGAAACTCCCTCACCCCACCTGTTTTACCAGCCCCACCCTGAGCCCATGTTGCCTCAGTTTTTAAGCAGCATGTGACTCAAGTGAACTGGCATTTCAGTCTTGCCATCCACGGGTGTCTTTGCTTTAATTTAAAAGACTTACTACCATTATTTCTAGTTCTGTAGCCTATTCAAACAGGGAACCTTGCGGCTGTCCATACATCTAGGTCTGACTTCCAAGAAATCTAGCTCAGGCTTCTTCGTTCCACCCAGCACCATATGGCATCAGCCTGGTCTGAAGAGGAGACCTTTGTCTGCTCAGTATGCCTGGATACGCTGAAGGACCCGGCCACTCTACCCTGCGGACATTCATACTGCTTGGCTTGTATCCAGAGTCACTGGGACAAGAGAGACCGCAAGGGTCAGTACAGCTGCCCCCAGTGTAGGCAGGTCTTTAACCCTCGACCCTCACTGGCCAAGAGCACTGTGCTAGTGCAGGCTATGGAGAAACTGAGAACCAACAGCCTCAAGCAAAGCCTCTCCACAGCTGTCTCCTCTGTACCACCATTGATACCTACATACCTGGAGGTCCCACCAGATAGAGGTCCACGCCAGGGCAGCTTGTACCCGCAGCTTCCAACAATGGACCCGAGACTTTGCCCTCAACACAACCGACCCCTGGACCTGTTTTGCCATGAAGACAAAGAGAGCGTGTGTGAGGTCTGTTGTCAAGAAGGACACCATGGACATCGTGTGCTCAAACCACAGGAGGAGAGGAAGGAGAGACAGGTATGGAATGGACAAGTGCTGATTTTTGTGGGGGTGGAGAGATGAGGTGCAGGTGAATCAAGAAATTTTGTCACATTCCAAAATGTAGCTAAACCTGAAGTACCTGTAAAACGGCAGCCTTTACTGTGCACTTCTGTCAAATGTGTGGAAATGGTCTTTCTCTTATTCAAGGGGATTTTCTGGCCAAAATATTTTACAAATGATTCATCACCAAGTACAATCCAGCGTCTTTTCTATACTAAGTGTTTGTGTATGCTTGTCTGTGTGTGTACATGTCTAGAAAGAGTTTGTTCATATGCAGATAGACATACAGAAGAGAATCCAGGAGACTGACAAGAAGCTTAAAGAAGTCCCAAGCGTTGCTCGCCAACACAAGGCAAGTGACAGATATGATTGTTTGCGTCCTAAGTCACCATTTCTAATGTTTAGCTTGTGGTCCTGTTTCTGATTTAAATTATTTGTACCCTTTATCCTTCTGTTCCTCTCTGTGCTCTCCCAGGCCTTGGTACAGGCTGTAGAGCATGAGAGCACCGATGTATTCTCGGACCTTGTCAAGAATGTGAATCAAACAGGCATCCAGGTTAGTGAGCTCCTCAGCAACCATGAGACCTCCTTAGGCAGCCAGGTTGAGGGGCAGATCCACAGACTGGAGCAGGAGGTGGCACAGCTGCACTGGAAGAATGAAGAGCTGAACAGGCTGGCTGACATGCAGGACGATGTTTGTTTTTTGAAGGTAATTAGTGTGAGGCAGGGTGTTGCTGGAAATCGATTTGTAGTTGGTATTTAATTGGCTAAATAAAGAATAAGACTCAGGTGTTTAATAAAATGAGAACAGCTATTTTATTTTAATTGTTATGCTTTGTGTCATCATCCGTCCTCAAGAATTTCCTCAGCATGGAGCCGCTGGATCAGATGGGTGCCACAGAAGAGTCAATACTGAGTCAGGAGGAAGCGGTGCTAGCCTCTGTCCGCTCAGCAGTGAAAGAACTACAAGACTCGATTCAGGACCTCTGCAAAGCCGGCCTGGCCAAGATCGTCACATTAGGTCTGTCTTGTCTTGTCTTCTCTTCTCTCTTCTTCTTCAGGGAGTCACAACTTCTTCTTTCTTTGTAGTGAATCATGATCCTGTAGCTTCAACACACAACGCTGCAACTGTACCAGCAGGCACTACAGGAACTTATAACATTGGTCAGGCCACTGTACAAAACACAGGTACAGTAATATCACTCATTGCGATACAAGCACAGCATATGCTCAAGCTGAGAGCAAGTTTGTTTCTACAATTATAAACTGAAGATGAGGACACCTTCAGATGTGTATCTCACACGTTGTCCACTCTTTTCTGTAGTGTATGAGATGACAGACCCTCTACCACCTTTACAGCCTCAAGGTAAGTTACTTTAGAAACTGATGCTGTATGTCTCTGGCTCATAAATCTAATTCTTTTGGACCTGAGAACATTTAAATGTGGCTGTTAGAAAATCCCTCCATCTATATGTCCCGAATGTTAGAAAAAGAGAGCCTGCTACAGCACATGAAAAAAGTTTGAGGGATGTTAGTTGTGATGGAGTTAGTTTGGTTTACCTGTTCCTTTTTGTTTCCTCTCTTCCCATCTCTCTGGACATGAAGCTTCAGCCCCCGCTCAACCCTCCCCATCTCCTCAACCTGAAGGTAAATTCAAAAGCATTCACACTGCCTGTACATATCAAATGACTTATATAGTATAATTTTTATTTTTTTTCCCCCTAGCACCTCCTGTAACCACAGTGGGACTTAATCCGGAACCAAAGACAAGAGGAGAATTGCTCAAATGTGAGTTCATCATACACCACAAAATGAAATATTAATGAGTATCGGTGTCAAATGGGGATCTGGGGGTGAGGGGGGGCAGTTTTGATGCATAATGCATGTTCTCCCTTCAGTTCGCTTTGAACCCACCATGGACCCCAACTCTGCGTATCGCCATGTGCAGCTGTCAGATGGAGATCATAAGGCCACGATGCGGGCTGAGAACCTGAACCCACCAGACCATCCTGAACGCTTCCACTTCTGGAGACAGCTTCTCTGCAGAGAGCCCCTGGCAGGGAGCCCATACTACTGGGAGGTGGAGTGGACTGGCCAGAAGGTGAGTCCTTGGACATCAGTGGGGAAATGGGTGGTTTCAGTGAGGTCTATGCTTCATACAGTAAATTATTGGAAATCTTTGCTGGCTTTAAAATTATTTTAAATGAACTTAAAGCAGACAGCAACTGAGACCCGTTGACTCAAAACAGTGTCACAAAAATAAGCAGAAAGTTGGCCGTGAATATTATCTCTCATCCCTTTGCTAATCTTGGATATGAAAATACTTTATTTACAGGTTTTAACCAAAATATACCTGGATTTTATGTCCCCTCACACCCCAAAAGGCTGCATCTGCTTGCTACAAGAGGTCACCATTGAAGCCATTGTACTGTAAGGCAAGCCCTAATGTAATGAGCACAGCTCAGAAAATCCTTTCATTAAGACAAAGTCAGGAGAAAAATGCAAATGAGTGGCTGATTATGCACCACTTTCCCTCTAACCAAAAACCTGTGTTTAAAATATACACTGACATACATTCTCTTATTTTTATTTTTGGCCACGCTTGCAGTTTTGTTTTAGAGATGGGAGGTTTGGCTCTTTTTACTGACTTGAGTTTATACGAGGCAGTAAAGAGAGTCAGGTTTTCAAGGCAGTCAAGTCACACAGACCTTGGTGAATCCACTGCCAGCCCCAGCGCCCATAGAGCATGCTCACCAGGCTTGCTCCAGACTGACTTGGTGAACTAGTTGATGGAAATGAGGAGTTGTGACTCCCGAATCAGTAAAAAGAGTTGTTCATATCAAACACTCACATCACTACTTGGTTTTAGGAAAGACAATGTTGGAATCTTTACCAAAGAATGACAGTCACCGGAGATTTAATTAATGATCTTTACTTGCAAGGAGCCAATACATGCACTGCAATGACCACAGAACTGACTGACGAAAGGCTCGACATTCTGCTTTTAAACAGTTGGTTACCCCCATTGTTTTCCATGTCATTACAAGGTAGCTGAACCTTCATCCACGTCACAAAGACAGGAACTGTTATCTAGCTCACCCATCGGCGTTTCCTGTCTCTCTATGTACCAGTCCCTGTTTTTAAGTTCACTGAGGGTGTATAAGTTCACCAAAAATGTAGGTCGGTCGGTCCACTACTTTGGTCCAGACTGAATCTCACAACTTTTGGAAAGCTCCTCACAGAGCTCTTCTTAATAAATACAAAAAGCCCTAGGTATAACCTTCAAAAACTTGGAAAACATCAGTACCGACATCCCTCTACATATTGTTTTTATGTATTAAATGAAATTTTACCCCCTCCGTGCCGTTTTCAATTTTATTTTATATTTTTTTCCCCTGTTCCACCGTACAGATCACCATTGGCGTGGCCTACAGGGAGATGGAACGTAAAAGTTCTGATGATAAAAGCCGTTTGGGCCACAATGCTCTGTCCTGGAGTTTGTACTGGTCTGGAACCGGCTTCTCCTTCTGGCACAATGGCCAAGAAAAACTACTGGGCTCCTCTAAGGCTCGACGGATTGGCGTCTATCTGGACCAGCATGCAGGGATTCTGGCTTTTTACCGCGTCACCAGTAACCAGGCGAATCTCATCTACTGTCACCAGACCCAGTTCACTGGCCCACTGTACCCAGGGATCAGGTTTTGGGAACGTGTAGGGGCCACAGTGACTGTTTGCAAATTGGACTGATGGGCTGTTGTGTTTATTTATTTTTTTTATATATAACCTGCTTATCTGGTTAGAAGCATGTGACACATTGAAATAGTAAGGAAGCACGTGTGTTTAGCCCTGGGGATCCTTCTAATGAGGAAACAAATGTTTAGGAATTTCTGGTTTTCATGACATTCCCTTTGCAACAAACTTTATTGATGTGATGTAAATTTTCTTAAAGTATTTGTAAGTAATAAAAGAGCAGTAAACACACAAACGTCATATTTTTTCATATGCTTTGACATTACTGTTAACATCTCTTAAAGTGTTTAAGTATTCTGTGGAAATTTTGACTGTTGATGGTTTGAGTAGCCCTCAGTAATGGTGTGAATATTAACGATTCTGTACGCACACCTTGACTAAAAAGTTGAGATGTTATTCGTTAGCCTGCCATGCAGAGTGTGTCTACTGCGCTATTTGTGTTTAATGAAAGAATTATAGCTCTCTTGGAGGAAACATTTTGAGTCTTTTCTCTCTTTTTTCCAAACATTCACAAGCAAAGCCTTGCTTTCTGCTGGTAAACTCAAGTAATTCAACACTATTCAAAGGACAATGAAACTCTCATTTTACATGTAGTGGCAACAACTAATTGTGTCTTCCCCCGATTGAAAAAGCTGGACAAATTAGATGAGTTGTAATGAACACTGGTGGCTTTAGTGTGTAAAAGATTTATTTTAGAGATGGGGGGGGGCGGAACCGCACTATCAATGTTCAGCATGTTATGGACTGCAAAATCATGCAAAATCTCAGTCTCGGCTAACCTCAATGATAGCTCTCAACTTTTGCCTCTTAAACTGGTTTATGGGAATCAACCTCCACAGTATTTTCAGCGCTGCAAATGATCATGTTACTCTGTCACTTGTCAACACAGGACAAAAAAATCTTCATGAGCAGAGTGAACCTTGTGGACAACTTGCCTTAGAGGATAGTTGAGACCTGACCTAAATCTACAACACAAAGCCCTGAAGGGTGTGTGTGCGCACATGCATATTTGTGAAGCCCCCACCCAAAAGGTAATTAGTTAAGGTATACAAGTGAATATCTTAACAGGTATGAAGGCAAAAAGTGGTAGACTATAAGGGAAACAGGGAGGAACCATATGAAGGCCAGAAAAATAGAATTGATGGGAAATACACACACATACACTAACCGGCCACTTTATTAGGTACACCAGTTTTAATTGCTTGTTAACACAAATAGCTAATCAGCCAATAACATGGTCAAGGTAGACATGGTCAAGACAACTTGCTGAAGTTAAAACTGATTATCAGAATGGGGAAGAAAGGGGATTTGACTTTGAACGTGGCATGGTTGTTGGTGCCAGACAGGTGACAAGTGCTGTTCTGCTGGGATTTTCATGCACAGCCATCTCTAGAGTTTACAGAGAATGGTCTGAAAAAGACAAAATATCCAATGAGTGTTAGTTGTGTGGACGAAAACGCCTTATTGATGTCAGAGGAGAATGGGCAGACTGGTTCAAGATGACAGAAAGGCAACAGTAACTCAAATAATCACTCGTTACAACCAAGGTATGCAGAATACCATCTCTGAACGCACAACACGTCAAACCTTGAAGCAGATGGGCTGCAGCAGCATAAGACCACACTGGGGGCCACTCCTGTCAGCTACGAACAGGAAACTGAGGCAACAATTCACACAGGCTCACCCACATTGGACAGCTGAAGACTAGAAAAACCTTGCCTGGCCTGATGAGTCTCGAGTTCAGCTGCAACATTCAGATGGTAGGGTCAGGATTTGGTGTAAACAACAATAAAGCGTGGATCCATCCTGCCTCGTACCAACTGTTCAGGCTGGTGGTGTAATGGTGTGAGGGACATAATCTAGGTGCACATGTGGCCCCTTAGTACCAAAAGAGCATCATTTAAAAGAGATACACGATAAATGTGAAAGCACTTCCTTCTAGAGGGCTTCCTACAAGGTAGCTTCAGGGCAGGAACCATTCCTGTGCAATAACCCAGTGACTCAGTCTCTAATCAGCCACCTGTTTACTGGCTACCACACCATAAATTCATCATTCTCTATTTCAGAGCTGTTCATACTGTTCACAATTATATTGTATATTGTATATACTGTATACCAAATCCACCTACCTCATGTACATAACACCACACATAATACTTATTTATTCCAGCGTTCTTTGTACTCATCACACTGCGTACATGTATGCTTGTATGTATATGTGAACCTGTATATCACATCCACCTCCGACATGTACATAATAATAACAATAATGGTAAATATATTTTTTTCTCCTGCATCCTTTGCACTACAAAATGAACATCATGTTGTATTGAAGAAGGCTTGAAACTAGTGATTGAGGACATAAACACATTAGGGAAGTGTTTACCGAGGTAATTATCCAGCTGAGAAGAAGGGTCATTTGACGATTATTTCTAATGGAACCAGACTTCTTTTTGCAACCAGAAGAGTCGCCCACTGCTTTAAGGGGCTTCCGCGTTCAGTTTGCTGACCGGAAGCTTCCCGCTTGGATCAGACAGGCTTTCGGGAACACAGCACTGCAGTTTCAGGTGTGTCTGTGCAGCAATTGGAAATTGTTTACATGGATCGTGAGTCAGGTAGAAAAGCCCCATAGCAGAAGAAGGTTTTAATAATAAAACAGTCCAAGGTGAGCTACCCACCCTGTGAACTAGACTATTCATTCGCCGAGCCCGGTAGTTCACCTACCTACCTCAGCAACCCACTGGATATATAACTGACTTCATCCTCCTCTCTCTACATCCACAGAGAAGTAAAGCCAACCATTGTATGCCTTTCTTTGCTGCTGAGGGGAATACTTAACTCCAACTTCAGAACACCTCATCTCTGTTGATAGGTGATACCTGGGTGGCATCAGCAACAAAGGCCTGGAGGGTGTGTGTCTGCTTGTGTGTGATTTTTAGAAAATGAGAGCCCCTAGTGAGGGAGAAATACATCTCCAGTTATGAAGTTATGAAGGCAAATAGGATGGGCAATAAAAAAAGGTGGAGCCGTTGATGTCAAAAGAGGAGGAATAAAACTGAGAGCTAACAAGGGAGGGGCTCTGAGAAAATATATATCCACAGCACTTCCTCTACTGGTCAGTCCATCACACCTTCCATCCTCCTGAAGCCATCATCATACTCCAGCATCAACATGAGAGGTGAGACAAGTTGCAACTACAGTGGGATAATGTTTAGGAGGAAGATGGTTGGAGCTTCACAGGCAATTTGGGTCTAGCATAATGAAAGTAGTTCAGGTTAGAAAAATCATGACTGAAGGTGGCTTATAATGTGGTAAGATGAAGTGGTTCAAGCATGTATGTTTTATTAAGAATAAATACAAATTAATAAACAAAAAAGAAAAACAATTTGGGGAATTAAGTACATTATTATGGAAAAGAATTGTACAACTTGTTTAATGGGTGATCTTTTATTGAAGCTTACATTTTAAAAAGGTCATTACCTGAGAAAAGCAACAACATCTAATGCAAAGCTTTTTCTGGGAGTAGTACTACATGCCATTGCTCTTTCCCCCCCAGCTATTGTATTGCTGTGTCTGTTGCATGAAGCTTTTGGTCAGGATACATTGTTTTCCTGGAATGGACCTGGTCGCGTAAACGTACCTATTGCGGAACCCAATCCAAGTGATGGTGAGAGATTGTTAAAGAAACTCTGTCAATGGTCATTGTGTCTGCACATACTCTTATCTGCAGGCTAACCTATTAATGTGTCTGCCTGTGTGTGTGTGTGTGTGTGTGTGTGTGTGTGTGTGTGTGTGTGTGTGTGTGTGTGTACAGACTGTCTTCTAAACCAGGCGTCATGTGGCTGCTGTCTGATGCAGAGACAGATACAAAGGATGGAGTGGTTCTTTAACATCACCTATGACGAAATGAAGAAGGAGCTGACAAAATCAAAGACAGCCCTCGACAATATGAGAGGTGAGCGTCACACAAACAGGGACACAATGCAGAACATCATCAAAGTGTCTTAAAGAACAAAACTGATATACTTCTTATACCTCTATGAATATTTCTTCCCCTCTGCATTTCCAGCCAGCCGCAGTGCCTTCTCTGTAGCTCTAAACAATGAAAAAAGTCCTACCTGCTATGGGCCTTTCCCCACGGACAGGCTTATCATCTACAAACATGTTTTTATCAACCTGGGAGATGGCTACAATGTGCAGACCGGTATCTTCACAGTTCCCCGCTCTGGTGTCTACAGCCTCACCGTCACCATCTACGCCACTGGTTTGCCTGGTAACAAACTGGTCACCTGTGCCAACCTGCAGGTTAACGGCCAAGTGGCATATCCGCTAATCGAACAAAATGGCCAGGACCTTGAAGACAGTTCTACTGTTGTTATGGCCATCAAACTCAAGGCTGGTGACCAGGTGGCTGTTAACATGCCCAAAGGATGTTTCGTCTGTGACAACAACAACCACTATAACATTTTCACTGGTTTCCTGCTCTATGCTACTGACTAAGTTTGCAAATGAAGCCGTTCTGCACTTTGACAGTTTCTGAGTCTGTTAGATAAAATCTTTATGCGGTGACATTCGTGACATGTAGCCCTTAATCTCTATCTGATATTTTGTACTATCACCCAACATAATGCTGTCATCCTGATTTTGTGAGTTTCGTTCCATCGTGGTTCACTATTCTTCCTGAGATCATTATCAATATTACCTATTGAGGGAAGCCAGGTTTTTGATTCACCTTAAAACACATTTTTTGAATTTTTGCATGTCAAGCTATCTTTGTTGTTAACAGCTATTTGACCTTCTGAAATTATATGATGTAAATTGCTGTACCTGTACTTTACCAACAAAATAAACCAGACTTTTAAACATACTGTTGGCATTCTGTGTTACTTTGATTAAATTTCCACCAAAGAAACTAAGGACACAAAAATGATGTCTACATTCAAGATTTTGTTGTTGCTCAAGTTGAATTGTGTACAGGTCAATAACAGTGAAAAACTTTAAGATCATCTGATGTTTTAAGGATAGAAATCTTTCACAACCACATTATAAAACATTTAATTGTAGCATTTACAGTTTTGATTAACTGTGCCACCTTGTTACTCATAAAAACAGAATATTATTTAAATTAAAATGGATGCCACATCACCAAACCAATGACAGTAACACCCATATTATTAAAATCTTGCTGTCCAATAGTACCTAAAATATATAATGGACTTTTTTAAGGTCTCTTATTCTATGCATAATTCTGAACACACACCATAGCTGTAATGAAAGCAGCCATTAAGACAAGGACAGGATAGAATGAGATGAGTGACATATAACATAAACCTTTTATAGAGCCATTTTGAACTCAGTCTCTTCATTATTTGAAACAGCAACAAGATCTGGTGTGCCACAAAAGGAAATCATGAGCAGATCAGTGCACTCAATCAGTATATCACGTTGGGTTACAGTAACACATCTATGCAGGACAGCAGCTGCCAGAGACAATGTTGCTAATGTGTATCTTTGTACATTTAAAGAAAAAGCACAAAATAAAGAAATCATTTAAACTAGCTCTTCAAACTGCATGCTTGTCTGCTGATGAGACCCCACAGACACCTCTTTCCAGATGATAGATGATACCTGGCATGTAACCAACCACACAAAGCCCGGGAGGGTGTGTCTCTAGTTGTTCGTGATTTTATAAAGCGAGAGCACCTAGTGATGAAGATAAAACATCCCCCCGGCTATACTATTATGAAGGCAAATAGGGCCGACAATTAAAACAAACAAGACACAAAAACAAGGAGGAGCGATGACAGAAGAGGAGGAATAAAACTGAGAGGTAACAAGGGAGGGGCTCTGAGAAAATATATATCCACAGCACTTCCTCTACCGGTCAGTCCATCACACCTTCCATCCTTCTGAAGCTGTCGTCATTTAACGGCATCAACATGAGAGGTGAGACTTCATACATTTACAGAGGTAGCAGTGGTTCAGAAATTCAACAATACAGCAATACGGTAACAGGCAGCTAATGCAAAGCTCCTTCTGGGTGCTACATGCCTCTGCTCTCCCCCCAGCTATTGTATTGCTGTGTCTGCTGCATGCAGCCTTTGGTCAGGATACTGGCTTTTCCTGGGACGGACCCGTCCGTGTTGGGAACACAGACCCCAGAGCAAGCAGTGGTGAGGAATTGTGAGAAAATGTTGCTACATAATCACTGTGTCTGCATATATTCTTATCTACAGGTGTATTTATGTGTGTATGTGTATAGTGTGTCTTACGGACCAGGGTTCTTGTGGCTGCTGCCTGATGCTGCAAGAGACAAACAGGCTAAGGACGTACTTTAACACGAGCCTGAATAATTTGGAGAAGGAATACTTGCAAACAAAGCAAAGTCTCAGCTATATTGAAGGTGAGTGGCACCTCCATGAATTACCCGAAGCAGGACAGAGTGCAGTTCATAAAAGCATCTTCAAGAATGCACTATTCACTATCACTTTTAACCTGTTGTCTCTCCTTTGCATCTCCAGCCAGCCGCACAGCCTTCTCTGTTGCTCTATTCAATGATACCTACTTTAAGTGTTACGGCCCCTTTGATGTCAACACCATCATCATTTACAAAAATGTCTTCCTTAACCTGGGTGGCAACTACAATGTGCAGACCGGTATCTTCACCGTTCCCCGCTCTGGTGTCTACAGCATCGCCCTCAGTGTCTACAGCGACGCTGGTGCTCCTGGTAACAGCTTGGCCGCCTGTGCCAGTCTACATGTTAACGGCCAGCTGGTGGCCGGGACCAGAGACCAAAATAAGAATGACCAAGAGGACAGTGCCACTACTGTTGTGGTTCTGCATCTGAAGGCTGGGAACCAAGTGACTGTCAACCTGTCCGTTGGATGTTTCCTCTGCGATGACAGCAATTACAACACTTTCAGTGCCTTTCTGCTTTATGTTACTGAATAAGTTAGGGAGTTGTTGTGTGCTGGTTTTTGTACCAAATCTTGCCCTACTAACAAGGTTAGAGTCAGCTAGATGAAAACTTAATGTGGTGCCTTGAAGCCTCTAATCTCAATCTGCTCTTTCTGAGGGAAGCCAGGTTTTAAATCCATCACATCTGAATTCAACCCATGCAATTTGAAAGCTTACAAACCTCAAATCACGAGTATCTTTGTTCTGTAACAGTATCTTTTTCCTGCTGAAATGATGTAATTTAATGTTTGAGAGAAATACACTAAACACCCCTTCACCAGTAAAATTACATGAAAATAAATCTGGATTTTAAACAAAGCAGTTGGCATTATAGTTGGCATTTTGTTTTGAAGAGATGTGTGGTGTCTACAGTGAAGAGATTGTTGACAAAGTATTGAAATATTACCCTTAAACTGTGGTGTATTTTTGATACAGTTTTAACATTGTGGATGGAACTGACTTATCTTTGGTATAAACATTTGAATTTTAGTTGATAACATTTAATAAAGCTCTGTATTCACAGTTTTGGTTACTCTGTGTATGAACCTTCCTTACAGACCATCGTGAAGTGAAATTAAAATGAAAGCCCTATCACCAGCCAGGTGAAGTAGAACCCCTAATAAGTAGCTTACAATACTAAACATACACTACAACAAGGTACCCATGTTAACATTTAGTTGGATAGTAATTGTACGGCCTTAAATGCTTTAATGCTGTTCACCAAATAAAAACACTGGTGACAGCATTAAGTGTCTACAGAACTTCTGAGACACATAAAAAAGTGAATGAGGCATCCAACAGCTCTATATATAGACTTTGTAATATTTTAATGAACCAACATAAGATTTTAGTTACATTTTCTTGGCATATTGAAGCAACATAATTTCTTTTCAGTGTAGTTCACCATTGTCGTAAATAACCATGCATTAGTTATGATTAGTCAGATTACTTACATCAAAAACTACCAAGTTGACAGCTTTGCTAACACAGCCAAGCAAGTGCAACAACACAAGACATAGCAGCACAGTCGAACAGAAAGGACCTGCTTGGCGTCTGTCTTGGAGCCTTTTATTTCATGAAACTCTCGCCAACATCTAAGAGCCTCTTGCTTGATCACTCTCTTTTTTTCTTCTTATCTTCCTCCATCAACATCCTTTTCTGTCTTTGCCTCTGCCATTAGCTAACATTATGTCCACAGGGACTGCTGAGCCAGGTTATGTTGCCCGCTTACGTGGCTACGGCTTGACGCTTGACGCAAGCTGGTGAACAAAGCTAGACAGAAACCGATGCAAGAGCACTTACAGTAACATTGCCAGTATCTGAGTGTGTTATCTAGTAGGTTTGCTAACATCAACTTGAGATTTATAGCTAGCACCTAAACCTCTGTCCTTGAGCTCCAGCTGATTTTGCTCGAGTCGACAACTTTGCTAACACAGGCAAATATCAAGCGCAACAACACAGGACACAGCAAGCTAGCTAAGTTACTAGTCCAACAGCAAGAAGTCCAGCTCAGCATCTGTCTTGCATCTGTTAAGCTTTTTTAGCTTACACCAACAAGTAAAATCCAGTCCAGTATTTACTCTTGTCCGGTCTCTTCCTCAGTCACTCTCTTCTCTTCTCTCTCACCCTCCTTTGTTCCTCTACAACTTCTTCTTTGGTCTCTTCACAGCCTCTACCATGATATCCATACTTAGAATACCAAGGTAGCTTCTTACAAAGAAGGTAAATGTACTTTCTATAGCATTTGCTTCTTGTAGCTCGTTTGCTAAAAAGAGTTTTTATGGTGCATGATGTGGTGCTGTAAAACTTTACGCCGTTCTCGAAGTTAGAGAGAGACGCCTCTGCTCTGATGCCATGTGGTAGCTTGTTCCACCGTTGTGGTGTGACAGAAGAGAATAGCCGGGACAGAGATTGCTTTGTGTTTAGGGATGGCAGAGCCAGGCGACGTTTGTTGGAGGAGCGCAGTGGCCGAGATTGTATTAAGGTAAGCTTGTATTATGGAGTTTAGGTAGATGCGTGCAGACCCAGTCACTCTGTATGCAGCAGGGACTAGGGATTAGGGACTTGTAATTTGATTCAGGAGGCCCGGGCAGCCAGTGAAGGTCACTGAGTGATGGAGTGACTCAGTAAACCAGAAATGCCAAAAAAAAATAATGTCATGCAAGGAAGGAAGCAACATGAAATATTTTACAAATTTGCTTCATGATCATGTCTGTATTTTGTCACCTTTCTCAGTTTGTGGCAAATCCAAGGAATATTACTTCAGTACTTTTCTTTATATTATGAGTTTTAATAAGGTCAGAAAAAAACTATGTATATTATTATTATTATTTTTATTTGTATATTTTAATCAATAGAAAACTTCAACCTCAAAGTAATGGTAAATTGTTTCTTTGTATTTTCCCGACAAGACATGGCCACTTGCTGATGGCTCCATCACAGGAAAGTGAACTCTGGCTCATTTTCACCTTCATATCAAACAATCTCAAACAAGAAAGAGGACAGGCTTTTATTTTCACCATTATGCAGTAATTCAAAGCTCTGATTTAAAATCACATTTGAGGTCAGGGCACAGCTCACTTTACTTGTATCCTATGCTGTTACGTAAAACATCTTAAGGACTGAACTGCTTTGAAGAGATGTGTGCGAAGCAGATGCAAAACACCTGATACATCATGGCCTCCATCTAGCAGATAACACGATGTGAAGAACCAGGTCAGGCCTAGGGATGCCATATCCGCAGATTGCCATCAAAACAACACATACAATGCGCTGTCCCCTGAGCCAAGGCAACTTTAAAAGTAACTGTAAACACAAAACACCTTGTTATCTAATAGGACTAGAGCAACAACAAGGATTATAACAAATGCCTGTGCAACTTCAGGTTACAAACAACCAGTAGAGATGAATGCCAGCAGGAGCAGTTATACACACAGCTCATTTTGCTTTGAGCTCTGTAAATATGAAGACAGTAACACACATAAGAAAACATCCAGTACTCCTATAGAGACAAGGGGTTGCATTTTTATCACATAACATTACTTATGTCAGGCAGTTATTCATTAAAATTGACCTGCCTATAGCGAACCTAAAGTGGTACAAATAAGAGTATATGTTGTATATCATTCATACATTTTAAAATATGTCTGGACCACCAGCTGGCCAACATAATTTACTGCGCATTTAGCACAGATCCCAACCTTTGAGATTTCCACATAAATATGTAAAAATGGACCTCAACCTTTAAGCCAATGTGAATGAGAAGTCCTTTAACGGCTCAGAAAAAAATAGAAACATGAACATCTAACATCATTCAAACTCCATCTGCTGATGACCATGTGATATAATTGAAATGTGATTGAAAATGGACACAAAGTATGCTGAGACTGATGGGAATGCCAATCGTTTTGCAGGCATTTGGCCATAAACTGAAGTACTGGATGAATTAAAAGTATGACCCAATGGAGCTAGACGACAGGGGTCACCAAAGTGCTTACAAGTCATCCTGAGGGGAACATGAATGTCTGTACCAATAAAAAAAAAAATACTTCACTAAAATCCAAACATGTCAACCTTATACTGTCAAAAGAGTAAAAGTAAAATCAATCATCTGGTTACAATCAATGTCTGTACAAAATTCATGACAATCCATTTAATACTTGTTGAGATATTTCAGTCTGGACCAAAGTGATGGACGGACTGACAGATTGCCATCCCTAGTGCCAAGCTAGTTTGGCTAATAATGTGTCACTGTGCACTACACTTTAAATATTTGATAACCCAAATAAAGATATCTTTAGTTATCGTTATCGCATTTCCAATGATCTATTTGTCTATTTTTTTCTGTGGGTATTCTAGTAGCTCTGACTTCACTTGGCTCTAGGTTTATAAGCCATAGTAGAGGCAAAAGTTAAAAGTACCTCCATTACCAAACATCTTCCAAATAACAGCAATCATATCTCTAAAGATCTTAGTTAGCAGTCAGCTAACAAATGAATGTAGAACATTCAAAGACCCGTTTGGCAAAATCTCTTAATCAGGATAAAGGTGGCTGCCAGCTTTAGGTGGCTGTTTGTTCGTGCAACACATTTGGCACAAACAGCTTGGATGTCTTTCAGAAACTGACTCTTTGAATCAGTCATTGAAAAAAAAAGATGTTGGATGGCAACGCCTAGCCATTCTTAATGGCTTTGTGACTTATTATTGAATAAATATTGGCCCACGACACAAGATCATTTCATTCACATGAATACGGAGTCCACTTTAGACAAGTAACTATCACATATCTCAACCCTTTGTTCTCTCTCAGCATGAGTTCCAGGCAATCCTGTTTATTGTTCTCAGATCTGGGTCTTTATCAATGGACCAACACTTAAATATCAGCTTCTTTTGTCTTCTCATCTGTAGATCATTATATCCTCAGGGGCCTGAAAGCAATGTTATCCTAACAGCTGGCATCCTATGGAAAGGTGGCAACCAGATACCGCTGTCCTAATAAAAGGTATTATGGTCCCGACAATAGGGCGCTGAAAAGTGCAACGAGATCAATTCTTGTACTTTCACACAAAAGGAAAACAATTTACTAAACTAGATTGCCAGAGACGTGCGTGGCTCTCTTTGTGGAAGGAATTGAAATGTCAGAGTTTGGCTGTGACACCTGTGTGTGTGAATGTGAGGAGGTGGGGCTTCTGTCACTTACCTCCTTAAGGGGAGGATCACCTGAAATACATCAAAAAGACGCTAAAACCAGCCCCTGCTTAAAACTCTTCAGTTTCACAAACTCAAAAGAACTTGACATAGTGTTTCACAACAAGGAGGGGGAGGAACAAAAAACAGTAAGTTTTATGTTTCTATCCTTACATAGTGCTCACTAATTATATTGTTAAAAAAAACATCCAAAATGTGTCACTGTGGTTTTCAACCACCAACCAATGCAATTGCCTTGATAAAGACTTGTGATGAGTTGTATAGCTAATAGTCTTTCCTCTGTCAAATATTTTTGCAAATGATTGGATTTCATGATTGAGTGATTCGGTTTTGTGAAGTTTGGGTTTGACAGATATCGGAACACATTTGGAGTTACTGTTAGATTACATACCTCAGTCAGTGGGGTTATATATACTTCCTGTTACTTTTGGATTATTTTTATTATTTTACATTACAACATACACAATTACCATTAAAAGTAATAATTTAAGCCTGCATTGAAAGATTTCTGTCCATTAGAGGGCAGAAAGAGTCAAAAACAAATCTACAAAATAACAAATACTGCTCATAAAGTGGATGAGACTAACCAAGCAAATGCCACATAACAACATGAGCATAACACTAACACTCGTCTTTTAGCTCTGTTTTGGCCCAAACTGCGATATGTATGAATTTATTTAACAGGTTAAAACAGTGTTTTGTTGCTTAATGCTGGGCAGAGAGCTAACCGTGCCCTGTTTGGCTAATTCGGAGCAGATTTGTTTGAGCTTCCTAGTAAAAATTGATTTTAATTGTTTAGAGATATCACAGTATTTCATTGTGAAGAAGGTTCTCGCTGAAGTTACACAATACAATCATTGAAACACTGTTGAAGCAGAGGTCATATGACCTTCAGATTATGAAATCCATGCTTACAGCGTTGTTTGATGAAAATTGCTGCCCTTAATTATTTGCATTTTGGGCAGTTAATGAGAGAAGTAACACTCAATCATATAGTGTATTTGTAGTTGGAGAACCAAGAGACTGGATTGAATTCTAATTTTAAAATGGCATACAGGCAGCGTGTGTCTACAGGAACTGCTTCAAACTCTGTCTCAGAATAAATGGGACCCTGAGAAGTCCAACAAGTGATATCAGACATGTGTAATTTGAATTCAGAAACTGTAAGAGATTCAAATGTTGGTGTGTTACAAGTAAATCACCTCATCATACTGCTCTGAGCATTTAGTCTCTCTGGTTTTTAATCCAAGACTGATCCAGTACTGAACTGAATTCTACCGAATACTACTTTTTTTTTCAGATGGTTGTACTAACAGTTTTGTTCCTGTTGGGATCACTATTTCTCTGTGGTCGTGTGGAGGCCCAGTCCTCCATCACTGATGTACTAAAACAGGCTACACGTAAGCCACACAGCACTCATCCACGCAGTATACATATACTTTTCATAATCATTATCCATGTTATCCATTTTGTGTGGCTGTGTTTTAAGTGACTGCTTTGTAGCCCAAATATGTTCATTTGCTGCAACATTTTACAGACAGTTACACACCTCTGCTCTTCATGGTGAACGTGTCTCTAACATAACCTTCTGCCCCCGCCCCCTTCCATTTAATTTCTCACCGTTCATCCATCCTGTTCCAGTCCAATGGGAGGGAACTCTGACCTGTGAAAAGTGGGACTGCAATTGTACTTTCCATCGTCAGCGTGGCTGCTGCTGTGCAGCCAATGATCTGTACCAAATAGAGGAGGATACCTTCATAAAGATTAAATATTTGTGGCAGGGTATCAGCTCACTGAACAGCAGAGTACAGGCGCTCACAGGTAAACACACTTACAGTGATGGATGGTAGATTTAAACGAACATATCTGGCGATTCACACAATAACAATTAGTTTTCAAAAATCTTTTGTGGACACTGAGTTATACATTACAATAATCTCTCTCTTCATCTCTTTGAAGGCATCAAGGTTGCCTTCAAAGCCACCATCGACCCAAATATTGCCATCATACTTCCTGGATATACTGACCACTGCTTTGGTCCATTCAACACTAATGTGCCAATCCCCTACTCCTCCATCACTCTTAACGATGGCAATGGATACAACCCTGCCTTGGGTAGAAAACACAAACACACACAGAAGAAATTACCTCAAATAATTTGTTTTACGCTTTATCCACGATTTTAAATGAAAGCATGAAAGACATACATCACTGCAGTTCCACTAACTCTTCACCTCCCCCTCCAGGTGTCTTCACTGCCCCTTCTCCTGGTGTTTATGTCTTTTCCTTCACAGTCTACTCATTTGTGACAAAGAATGAACGCCTCTACCACAAAGTAAACAACCCAGACACACTTAACAAATATGTGACATTAGAATACATTGAGCTCGTTTACCTGTGTAGCACTAGTAAGTCGTTTGTATCTTCATTTTGTGTTTTGTTGTATCCGTAGGTCCAGCTGGTGAAGAATGGGAAGCCGGTGGTCAGTGTGTGGGAGGACAATCGAGAAGATAATGAAGACAGTGCAAGTCAGGTAGGAAGTGAAAAGAATGTGGTTGTTTAACAAGAGAGAAGTAACACAATTGTGCAAATGGCTGCTACAAACAAATCTAGTGATCAAATATTACTAATCAAATTGGACAATTTGTGGCCTAAACATGACTTTGTAATTGCTCCGTGAAGCATGACACTGTTTACTGTGTGTGCTTTCAGGTTGCTGTGCTGGAGCTGCAGAGAGGTGACCAGGTCTACATGGAGCTGATGTATGGGAGGAAGCTTTGTAAAGACCTGCAGTACAATATCTTTACTGGTTACATGCTGTACCCCTACACTGCTGAGTAATACACCAGCTACTTAAACTTTCTGACTCCAGGGCCTGTGAATCTATTTATCCTCGCTCAACTGAAATCCTGATTCATGAAAACAAACTAATGTTCTTTGTCACATACTGAAAGTAGGTTTGTGACCTATCGTGGAACATGCCCCATATTTTAAGAACCCCTCCAGTAGAGATAAACAAGATAAGATGTACACTCATAGACTGACGCATGTGTATGCAGGCATTTATGATCAAACGCAAAGAAGGGCACACATATTTTTGCATAGCATGAAAACAGAAAGTCACATGTCAGGAAATATTTGTATCACACATAAATATTTGAGCATGCATGTGAATAAACTACAATAACTGTGTCTACCCACAGAGGAAGTGTGATTTTTTTTAATTTGCACATTACGTTTATTTGACAGGTGATACCTTTACTTTGTGGTATTTATTTTAACACACACACACACACACACACACACACACACACAGACATAAACACAATCATACACCTAGTCCATGAATGGAAATAGGTAGCAGTCAGAAGCTTTGATGCAATTTGGAAATGATAACATTGCATCACTGCAACACTGCCATTGCCAGAACTTGGCCCATGACAGTATTGTATAATAATGTAAACAAGTGCCTTTCATGGAAACTCATTACAAATTAATATAAACCATAGGCAGACTAAGTAAATTCCTTCAGTTGAATAAACACATGATGTAGGAGCAGCTTGCACGCATGCTGCACACACTTCCACACACAGGTACCTGAACACTATGACAGTTTAGACATACCAGTAATTCCAGTAGGAAGCTTTGATGAGGTAGCTGGAAGCACTGGCTTGTGTTGTTCCTTTAAAGGAACAGTTTGACATTTTTGGAAATATGCTTATTTGCTTTTTTGCTGAGAGTTAGATGATAAGATTGATAGTGCTTATATATATAGCCATTAGCATAGCTTAGCAAAAAGACTGGAAACAGGGAAAAACCACTAGCCTGTCGTTTACGCTTCAGTTTTTGTATGTATTTAACAAAATGGATACAAAGTGATAATTAGTGAGCCTTCCAGGTGTTGGCAGGTGGATTTTGTTACCTTTGGACAGAACCAGGCCCACCGTTTCCCTCTGTTTCCAGTTTACATGATAAGCCAAGCGCCTGCTTGCTTTAGCCTTACAATGGACAAATATGAGAGTAGTATTTATCTTTTCATCAAACTCTTGCTAAGACAGTGAATTAATATTCCCCCAAAATTTACTTTCCCAAAATGTCAAACTATTTCTGTTTTGTTTTTTATAGGCCATAAAGCTAATTTCAGCTGTCAGCTGATGCTAATTAAAGAGAACTAAAGAAAACGTAGCACACAGCTGAGGCCATTGGGATTGTCATCATTGTTGTTGGATTTATTTAGAAAAATTATGGGATAGCCAAAATTCATCCTGAAGAGGGCACAATTGTCTGCAGAAAAATTGAATGGCAATCCATCCAATAGTTGATGAGATATAATGGGACCAAAGTGGTGGACTAAAAATATCAATTAAATACCACAATGATTTTACTCATGTAGAAGTACAACAATATTTAACTATTTTATATAATATTGGGGGTTTTTTTCTGTAACTGTGCATTATATAACGACACAACTACAGTAGCTGTCAAATAAATGTAAAATAAAAAAGTTCAGGAGGGCAGATTAGGATTTGAGAACCTTCCTGTCATGGTTCTGGGGTGTTTTTATGTTTCCTATTGTTCTGTCCCTGATGTCGTCTTTTTTTTATTTCCTTTGTCTGTGTTCACTGATTGTCTGATGTGTATCACCTGTGCCTCGTTATCTTCGCCCCACCTGTGTATATTAGTGTTTGTCTGTCTGTCTCTCATCTGTTTATTGTTCATGACTGGTGACCAGCATTTGGAGTTGTGGATTGTTTTCACCTATTTTGTTGTGGATTACTGTGTTCTGTTTTTGGACTGCCAACCACATCTCAAGTCACCTGTAAGTTTCACTTTTTGTTTGATAAATCCTGTTAACTACACCTCCTCCTGTGTCTGCATTTGAGCCCCCAAACCTATGTTTCTTGGGTCAGCATTATGGCTGACTATGACATTTCCTTCAAAAACTTATTTGCTGTTGCAAATTAAGTGTGTATGAACAATTTCTAGGAAACAGGGTTGAAAGGCTTACACAAGACAGGAATACATATAACAACATGTATTGTATTCCACTTTATTTCTTGGGGGGTTTTTTTGGCCTTTTAAGTCTTCCATAGTTGCATCAGAGTCAATTATCAAAGGAAAATCAAACGCATAAATACCCACCCAATAAAATACATGAGAATGTGCCCAACATCATCTGGTTTTGTTCTAGTTCCAGCTGATCCAAGCAGCATTTAATGAGAAGACCACAGACATATGGTGTGATTACAGAGCCAAAACTAGAAAGGCCGATGCGATAAAATAGACTTTAAAAAATGTGCAACATTGGCAATGGTGTTGTCTTAATATCTTAATAAGGAATTACTCTGCAAGTATGATGCAAAGGTTCATCATTTACTTCATGCACATGTGAACACAGTTTAGTACACATTGCAAGAAGCATAGAAGACTCATTATGTTGAGTTCACACATTTTTGTGTTCAAGAGGAAACAATTTGGAATAATTACAAGAATGAACTCTCTGGACTTGCGAAGCTAATTATTTTATAGATACATGTTTGATAAATATTTGAGTACGGTATAGTTCAATCAAGTGTAACTTTGATATGCTTTTATCAACCAGTCAATGCATTCTGATATTGTTATTGCTTTGTCAATATGAATGTGTTAAAGTAAGGGTGTTTACATATTGGCTTCTCATCCTGAGTGGGATCTATCTAACTTCAAATTTTCCACTGAGGGAGTAAAGCCAACTGCAGTTAGAAGCATATGTTCAACACATTTCATATTCAAGCTGGAGTGCCATGCCAGAAAGTGTCTGTACTGGAATGGAAGTTATGGAAATGTCATGAGTGGTGGTGGTGGCAGGGTATAAATGACACACCACACACAGAGCGCAGCTATTGAAGAGGACCCAGGACTTACATGGAGTTCTGTCTGAATGATGACTCTCATCCAATTCTGTCTCTCCTCCTACTTCATCATCTCCTTCATCCTCTTCTCTGTCATCTAATCCACTCCTCTCCTTCTTAATCCTCTCCTGTTCTATCTTCTACTCCTTCCTCTCCTCTCCCTCGTCCTCTCCTCTCATGCACGCCTTTCTTTTTCTCATTCTCTTATCTTCCTTCCTTCCTCATTGTGCAAAAAAAAGTTAACATTGTTCCTTCCCAACAATGGGTCCAATACCTTAATTCTTTCTCTGAATGCCTTTTCCACACAAAATATCTTTCTGTCCCATCTCTTCTCTCTCTTTCTCTACTCCTCCCTTTCCCCCTTTCTATCATCCCCTTCCCCTCCTTCACCATCTTGCTGCCATTTTGAACAAGGAGGGATGTGGTGAAAGTATTTGGAGAATTCCTGCTGACCAAACCAACACTGCCTGGCTGCTGTCTCTGCTCTACATGAGCAGCTCTACCCAAATAAGGCTGGGCTTTTTAACTTGAAGTGAGGGGAACAGACAGGGAGAGGGAGCTGCTGAAAGGCCATGCCCTTTTAAGGATGAAGTTTCCTTTTTTCCTTCCCCTCTCTCCCTCCTATTTCTTCGTCACACTCCCTCCTTCTTCCTCCCTCCCCCTCTCTCACTCTCTCGGTAGACAAGTGAAGTCATCGTGCCTCATCTGCTCCTTTTAAGCCGGCATTTTTGAGAGGGAGGTCCCTGCAAAGCGTATACAAACACTCAGTCAAGCATCCACAGTCACCCCACACACTGCACTTGTAGCCAGCAGAGAACTGACCTATACCTTCGCACAGTGAGTATACTTTTCTTTTATTCCTAAGATAAGGCTCCTGAACTGGATTTGTGACAGTGAGTCGGACAGATAGCTTGTCAAGATGCCATTGCTTTATAGATTAGTCAATAATTGGGAGGAATTCCTAGCTTCTTATTAAAAAGTGTTTCATCTCCTGTGTTTGAATAAAAGGTGACAATAGCAGAAGTTGTAATCATTTCAAAATAAGAGCCATGTAATAACTATGAGATGCATCTACACTTGACTGCAGTGTTTTTGGAGTTGTTTGCATTCAAACCTTTGTTAATGTCTGATCAGGTACTATTCATATGTTCAGTATAATAATCATCTGTTAAAACTGCTGTTTGGATATGGAGTCTGGTTGAAAACAAGCTTTCATTTGGGATTCCTACTAATACTTGCAACAGAAGATAATCTCATCTCAAACAGACTTGGAGTTTATCCTTAATATGATTCAGATGTTATTTGAGGGTTTATGTTCTCCATGTGAAGTGAGGAGAGGAGCAGCAGAGAGCTGAGCCAGACAGTGTTGCATATATCTGTCAGTGTACATACTTTTATTTGCACAAGCAAATGATCCACTGCGTTACATGGGCTTTGGAAGCCTGTGAATTCACAAGGCATGAAAGGTAACCACACTTCCTAATGAGGACAGAGATGCCAATAAGACATTCTAGCAGGTATAAAATATATTTCCGAAAGGCAGACACACACCCTCCATGTGAGACATTCTCTGAACAGAAAATGTCTGCAATATCTAAAAGCTTGCTGTGATGATTGGACTGAAGATCACTAGGGGAAAATTAAAGATGGCAGCGCACAAAGTGATTCCAGTAAAACCAGACCAGTAGTAACAGAAGGGAAGTGCCAATGGGCAGCTTAGCTTCTAAGCAGCAGCAACAGGAGCAGATAACACTATCTCCACTGCCAATCCTGTGGCAACACATAAACACAGCAGAACACAGTAGTTTATAAAGCCAGGAACAAACCATATCCGTGCAGGGGCTCTGGCATTAAGTTCAGTTGGACAGCACTATCTACACATCAGAGTCAGAAGAAATGCATAAACTCAGGCACACAGCAGCTATAAGGTCTGTCAGAATAATCAGAACCATGAAAGGTCTTGGCAGCTGTTTCAGAATTTGTTTTAGTGCTCATAAAAGTCTGGCAAGTTGAAGTCAAAGCAGCAGATTCCTGTGCAGCTGGCATAAACCAGAGACATGTAACAAAAGAGCTCTGGCTGAGGTTTTAATAAACCTACAGTACACCAGCTAACAGGAAGCCCTTCAACCAAAGATACTTAATCTAGCTGCTTTATAACTGGTAGATTATTCATTCCAAGTCATGGTTAACTGCAGAGAAAGCGAGGCCGCATGACGCCTTGTCCCCGCAGGCTGCCACAACTGCCACAGCCCTCATACTGGTTTCCTGTTCTGGCATTAGGCAGATTTACCATGGTAATAGAGAAACAGAGCAGGGAAAACACAACTGAGAGAGGTGGTTGAATAGAGGGAGGCGATGAAGTCATGTTTGTGGGAAACAGCACATTGGGACTTTTGAAAGGAGGCATTTAAGGCTTTCTTTTATTTGAAATCTGTGGTTTTATCCTGAACCTTCCTTACAAATAATTCTTCTCTCCTGCTTAGTGTTTAATTACTATCAGAAGTAATGAATGAACGAGTGTATTAATGAAACAGATTAGATTTTGGTCATGGACAAGTTTTCTATTGTTGATTTACAAAAGTTGGATCAGAATTAGCAGTGGCAGATATGGTTTATGTACCAGAAGCAATTGTACTAGCAGCAGCAGGAATACTTTTAGCATTTGTAGCAGGGGTAATTGTAGAAGCCGTTGCAGTAATGGTATTAAAATTGGCAGAATTCAATTTAGCATATCTATCTTGATACTACCTCATGCTGTAGGACATGTTAAGTGAAAAGGCAGTTTTTATATTACACACCAAGTGAGCACTATTAAATATTTTAAGAAGTAGTCAGACAGCACAGAAGCTTGTTTAGCAGATAATCCAGAGTTATCGGACCCGGACAGAGTCCCAAGGATAAAAACAGGTCCCCGGGTACACATAAATACCAGAAATAGAGACCAGGCCCTAATGGACTTATTCAACTTCTAAAAATATTGAGTGATCTTTGTAGGGTTGTCATGCAATGCTCACATACAGACTGATGCAGGACAGAACTTGAAGAAATAGTGCTTCTCTTAAGACATGAGAAGCCATTGAGTGCACAATGTGGTGAACACAACTTCTATTTCTACTTACTTCCTACAGAGTGTAGCGTGTGTGATTTGCAATTGTGGTTCAGAGAGTAGTTTATGAGGCCAATGGAAAAAAGACAAGTTAACGGCATACCAGACAAACATTACTCTGTAATAATGATTATATAATGACACATGTCAGTGAGACTAACAAGGGGGGGGGGGTAAAATATAGGTTCTAAACTTGTGGTTGTATGTAAGTGAGCGTGTTGCCCAGCATGTGTGTTTGGTTTCTTGTGGTATGGACAAGCACCACAGGGAATGCAAAGAATATTAAACAGGGTTGGTGGTAACACTCTGTGGACACTCAGGGCAGGAATCTATTAATGCCGTAGGCACACAGACTCTAATATACAGACATGCAGTGGTGGAACAAGTATACAAATTCTTTATTTAACATTACCAATAGGTTAAGTGATACTCCACTATTTAAGTTCTGCATTAAAAGTAAAGAAGTGAAAGCCTAACTACCTAATAGTTCTGAGTTGTACTGAGAGTTCCCCTTAGCTCTACAGAGCATTTCAGTGTCTTTCGGCTCAACATTGTTACAGCCTGCAACTTTACTACTTTGGTTCACTCATCAGATCAGCCGCAGCAGTCAGCTGTTTTGGTGAAAAGTTTAAAGGGTTAGAATATGCAAGCATTGTGTTCACATCTTGTTTCTGGTGAAACCTTTTGTATGTGTAGTTTTAGGGGGTGTGCTCTCAGATCAGTTAAAGAAGCAAAGGATGGAAAGAAGAATGGAAGGATACAAGAGGGCAATTAAGGAAAGAAATTAAGAAAAAGGAAAGGACATTATAGAGAGAAAGGGAAAAGAAATGTAGAGTATTAGCTACAGTACTTGTTACTTTCCAACTGTCTGTATATCCTCTTGTTGTCTATAGCTTGAATATTGGCAATAGACTTACTTGAACATACAGAGTCATACGTCAGTCCAGTCTTGGCCCATCTTCACATTCTGTGACTTTATGTAATGAACACTACAGCCAATTGGAAACACTCAACAATACACAAAAGGGCTGTGTATTGTTCATAAACAGAAGTTTATTGTGGCTCTTGGTAAAAACATTCCCCATCGCATGCCAGAGATGCGCCTCCTCCATTTAACACCTAGGTTTAACCTTTAACATTTGAACTTTGAACCTCCCTAGGAACAGGAAGTTGAAGTGACCTGACGTCAAGATGGCAACAAAGGTTGGATGGTGCAGACAGCACTTTGATATGGGTTTTGCACTTGGCTGTTGGCCCAAAAGCAATACAAAAGCATAAGACAAAAAGTGCTGGCAATGATGTGTGACAGAAACCAGGAGGGGGGAGAGAGAGAGTGTGTGTGTGTGTGTGTGTGTGTGTGTAAAGAGAAAATATGCAAACAATCAGCTGGCTGACATAGAGCTCCCATTGTACACCACTTTGCCTTGGACACAGGTCTTGATAAGGTTAAATGGTGTGCATCGGGAGACACAACAATGTTAATACCACTCTTCTGGGAAAGGTATATAAATTTTGCTGAGCATTTCTGCTTATATACACGCTTTTTATTTGCATGTCCTCAGTGTTGGTGTATATTATGTACAGTATGTATATGGAAGAACTATCTGTTTATGTGTTAAGTCAATGTGCCCTCATCTAGATTATTCACACACCTATGCATGTTTGTGCATAAAGTCTACATCCACATTTTACTACAATGTGATGTGAATGCTAGCTTTTGTTTGTATGGCCTAAAAACATTTTGATCTAGAAGGTAGTAATACTGGGATTCTAACACACAAGAAAACAGTAAGTTTATAAAATCCATTTGTCATGAATATACACACTGCTGTAAATTGTCAAGATGGGAGAAAACGATGACACCAGTGAAAATTCAACCCCTGATCATCATTTACTTTTCTATTCATTTTCTCTAGAGATCATCTTTTGTTGAAGCTCTTCTTTAATTCTCTCTTTTGTTGTATCTCTTTGTCTCCTTCCCTACACTGCCTTGCTCACCCATCTCCCTCCACTGTATTGTCCGTCTTCTCTATCCAACTCTGCTTCTCAATCTTTTCCCCCTTCCTCGGTTTCACGCTCGCCTCTCAGGGAGTCGGCATGGCTAACAAAGGTCCATCCTACGGCATGAGCCGGCAGGTTCAGGATAAGATCGACAGCAAGTATGACCCTGAGCTGGAGCAGATCCTGGTGGAGTGGATTAGCCGTCAGTGTGGCTCTGGTGTGGGAAAGCCAGAGGCAGGCAAAATAGGCTTCCAGACCTGGCTGAAAGACGGATGTGTGAGTGCACAGCGTCTGTTTGATAATGCACCTCTGTTTTCTAGATGTTTTGATAAAGTTTTTATGTCTCTCCTTCCTCTCTTCTGCTTCTCTACCTTCTCTTCTTCCCTCTCTCAATCTCGTCCCCCCAGGTTCTGAGCGAACTGATCAACAGTCTGTTCGCCGGAGAGAAACCCGTGAAGAAGATCCAGAGCTCACCCATGGCCTTCAAACAGATGGAGCAGATCTCTCAGTTCCTCAATGCTGCTGAGAAGTACGGCGTCACGAAGACGGACATGTTCCAGACTGTGGACCTTTGGGAAGGTCAGGGGTTTGACGGGTTTCATTCCTCAGTTACTGCAAACATTTAGTGCCTGAAGACAAGACTTGGCTTGGGTTTAAGCATTTTGTTTGTGTGGTGGGGAAAATGTGCTTGGATAAGTTGGGATATGACAACACAATGCACAGGTACAGAAACATCATAATGTGACTGTTGTACTAATCCTGGCTGTGTGTTTGGGGACAGGTAAGGACCTGGCGGCAGTGCAGAGGACCCTGTCAGCTCTGGGTAGCTTGGCCATCACTAAGGATGAAGGCACATACAATGGAGATCCTAACTGGTTCTTCAAGTGAGTCGAATACATGAAATGGAAACCGCTTTATCTCAACCAATCTAACGGACTCCAATTAGAAGAAGCATTCACAGGACACTGGAGTTTAGTCTGAATTATTTAGTGACATTTTTCAATGTTGTGTTGCAGGAAAGCAATGGAAAACAAGCGAGACTTCACAGACGACCAGCTGAAGGCGGGTAAAAATGTTATTGGTCTTCAGATGGGGTCCAATAAGGGAGCCAGTCAGGAGGGCATGAGCTACGGAAGAGCCCGACAGATCCTGTAAAATCACTGAGCCACAGAACCCCTCAGCCCCTTACACCTTTGAGCCTGTAAGCGTTTAACCGGTCCACTAAAACGCCCCTTTCATCTTAATGTTTTCTGCTTTACAATTTAGTTACTTTCCAGTACCCCCTACTTCCTGGTCTTGGTACTTGCCCTGAATCCCTTATGTAGATGCTTTCACTGGTGACCATCGCAGAGCTCACCATGCTTAGTCCTTCCCACTGCAGTTAGGACCAGTACAACTGAATGTTTGTAGTCTTAAAGCGGAAATATTAACCATAAAAATGACCAAAATGTTGCCTTAAAGAGGAAAAAAACACCAAGATGACCACGTGCCAAAGTCAAGCTGTTCCTTCTTTCTACAAGGTTTAACAAACAGCACTCATATTATAGATAACTGTCCAGTTTCATCTGGCAAGTTTTCATCAATGCTACGCCTGCTGTATCAGCGCCAATATTTTTGTACATTGTCTTATTAAATAATGACTTTGAAATAAATCTCTGAATTGACTTTGTGATTCTGGGTACCTCAATTTGATCATTCTGGGAAATGGGAAGATTGGGAAAGTGTTGTCACCATACACCGGATCTTTACTACAAATATTTCTAAGGATAGGCTCATTCTTTCAAATGCTTCTGCAAACATTATCTTTGGATATAATCCACAGTCCTGTCTATGTGCAAAAATGCATGTCTTTTATTGGAGTTGTGCTATAAAGGGCAAGGCAACAATAACTAGTGACCAATAACTCTTTTCAATGCACAAATGGGCATGTTAAATGTTGTTAAAAGCTTTAAAAGACCGATCATTGTCCACGTGAAAGTATCGTCATAAAGTAATGGCCTATTTAACATGTCAAATTACATGTATTACAACAATGCATTCATTGTGATTTGTACTAGTAATTATCTTATTTAATTCCCTACTGTTGCAACTAATATTGTGAATAGTCCCCATAAATAACTGCATACATTGGCATAGGTCTATATCCATAATTGTATGATAAAACCAAAATTCATTGATATTGAATGTGATTTCGTGTATAACAGTTTCAAAAACCATCCAAGACGACATTATGCCAACAGTCTTTTATTATCATTCACATCACCTGTGACTTGCTTAGCAAAACAGTTTCCATCTTCACTCCAAACACCTTTCCATTACAAAAGTAGAACACTTTAATACATTCTCAAAAACACTTTGTATAAATCATTAAACACAGTTGGTATGTATCCGTACCGCAGGCACACATTGTGTATATATTACACTTCATAAAAAAATACATATATAAATGCCACACTTGAAAATCCCACTTCAAGTTTTCATCAGTAGTTGGTTGATAACCCACAGATAATAACCCCAGGCTTAATCAAATGCATTAAATAACACCTCAGAAAATAAATCTTATATTTAAAAATCAGCAATATGCTCTAGGAACCTCAAAGGAGGACACTTTTTCAAGGAAGACCTTTTACATATAAGCACACCCACCTGGGACACACACACACACACACCTAACCACAGCAGATTCATACCTTCCCATAGTGCACATCACATTTTTTTTTTTCTCACGTATTTCTCTTGGTTTAATGACCCCACAAGTGTATCCCACCAATCAGTAAACTCGATTACGCTGAGTACACATTTACAAACAGATGAGCCTGTATACACTCTTTCATATATGCAAACATGGAGTTGCTTGTTGTACATATTCTGACACAAACATAACCTTGATGTGGAAATGTAACCCCAGGACTGATCCAATATCCTCACATTGGAGGATTAGGATAATTTTTCCTCTTTCCTTATGAGGACATTTGTTAAAGGGACAAGTGTACAAGAACACACATACACACTCCCGCATGTGCTGTCCCAACACAAACACAAATTTTCATACAAGGCCACGTGTTTGGGGAATGCAGACAAGGATCCCCCCTCCACCGCTGCAGATAGGGTTGACTGTAGGGTCGGTGGGGAGGAGAGGGTAAAAGCCTGAGACGTCCCATGAGCACAGACAGTGAGATGTTTTAGACCTGGATCATCTGGCTCAGTGCTATGTTGCCAGCCGCTCTCCATTTAAAATCAATGCTTTGGCCTCAGAGTCCAGTACCGCATGCAACTCCACCCCTGAGTCCCAGTCCTCTTCCTCCTCATCCTCCCCGTTCTCTACCACTGCCTCCTCCACTCCTCTCCCTCGGCGCCCTCTCCTGGACCGGTGACCTCCCCATCTGATGTCCAGGTGGGCAAATATGACCTCCAGTGTGTAGTAGAGAGACCAGAAAAGAGCAAAGCAGCCCAGCAACAGCAGAAACTGGAGGAGAGGACAAAGAGAGATAGGAGGTAAATCACGACAGCACTAAACCACTGATGGATGCATGTGTGGATGAGGCGGAAGACAAAAGGCAAGAACGGCTACAAGGAGGGGAAAAGGAGAAGTCGTCAACGTAAAATTGCTGACCAAGTCAAAGCACTCGTTGACTTTAGTATTAGTATTCCTCTGGCTGGGGATGGGGACTGCCAACATGATGGTGAATTATTATTGTTGAAAGTGACTTGTAGTAAGAGTAGTAGTAAGTGCATCCAACCTCTGTAGGAATACGACCAAGATGTCATGACAACCAACCTCTTTTTTTTTTTTTTTTTTTTTTTTTAAACATAGGGCTGTTTCCAGTCTGAATAACCAGTAAGACTGTACAGTTCCCTTCACTGTTGTGTAGGCCAGTAGCAGTCTTGGATGTGTACTTAAATAAATGTTTTTTTTATGCATGCAGTTAGAAGGATGAGATTAGCTTGGATCTATTACTGGATGTCTATGGGAGCAAATAAAAGATTACATATAAGTACTTCTTCAAAGATGCATGAATTTTTTCACCACAAATAGTAATTGGCAGGCAAAAATTCCTGCCAGCCACCATCCTGCTTTCATTTCCACAGATTCAGACTTCAAATGAGAGGTTATGGTTATATGGATATTAGGGGTGTAACGATACACCAAATCCACGGTTCAGTTCAGACCTCGATTTTTGAGCCACGGTTTCGGTTCACACACGCAGTTGGAAGACAATAAAATTGGTTGAAGCTGTAATATTTACAAAATATAGGCCTACAGCTTGCACTAACATACATTACTTGGGCAGGCCGGCCAGGTATATTTGCACCTGCCAAAGTATATTTGGCAACCCACTTAAGCATTTTGCAGAAAACTGAATCACGGATGAGTTTATTAAACGGGGTGACTTTATGAGATGTACTGCTGATGGAGAAAGTCAGCAGAGACTCATACAGGGAGAGAGAGACAGAAAGAGGCAGAACAAGCCGGCGTGTTTGCCGTGAGAGACCAGACGTGCAGGCTAACTGTGGGTGCCTGTGTGAGTGTGGGGAAACCGCGACACAAGACCGTGGACTTTTCTGTCACAGTTTCAGAACTGTTACAGCCCTAATGGATATACATAAATATCTGGTGCTTAGGCCTGCCAATCCTTGTGAAATAGGCAGTTGCCTGTGAGTCTAAACTCAAGACAGGAATGTGTAGATAAACTGGATAAATATATCCGAAACAGCTGTTCAAATTGTGTTTGTTCTTATGAAAATATGCTTTTTTTAAAAAAGTAATAATGCTAGGCTACCAAGTACAAAGTATCCTGAGCTTAAGTCTTTTAACTTATTTACTCAGAGTGATGAGGAACATTTCTGAATTGCCTACAAATGGAACTATCCCTTCAATGTTGATTTTCTGAAGGAGTGAGCAGTCTGGTTACCAATATATTGAGTTTGCTGTGAAGAAAAAAAAAATATCCCAACCATTTATAATTTATAAAATCCCCTCAATTCGCTGTGGGGAATATAGTGTACCTCGGAGAAGTCCCTTAGCAGGGAACAGGTATACAGGGAGTGAGGGCATGTTGAAGATCACAAATCTTATAGGCGGATACACCACAGTTAGTAAGTTACTGAATTAATTTGGCTGACAAATACAAAAGTAAACTGTCCCGGCCTCTCAGAGACTGAGAGAGGTAAGAGAAGATAGAAAAGGTTAAAGAGAGACACGGTAAATATGTAAAGAATTTGGTTTCGGGTCGTGTACGGTTTACCTTTAGGCTGTTGGAGGTGAAAGGGTTGACGATCTCTGGAGGGATATCCAGGCCTGGAGGGCAGGGCAGAGAGAAGTTGCTGTCCAGATAATTACCACTCATAGCCTCCTCCACCAGCCTGTCAGTTAAAATGCACAACATATTTCAACAACAAGGCAGTTCAAAGTACTTGAATTCAGGTTAAAAGAATTTGAATAAATTAAGAACGAGAAACTAAGATGAAAGAAAAACATTGCAACAAATAATTAAAATGGCAATGAAAACAGAACACCATTGCAGGGAAAACAGGCTTAAAACACCAAGAAAGAAAAACAAACATCTCAACACTGTCCAGATGGCAGCATGAAAAGCCTGCAAAGTCTTACCTCTGTCTGTTCCTGACCTCGCTCTGTGTCATAGAGGAACCATACAGGGTCAACGCCCACTGCTTCAACACTCCCACCGCGGCAGACGAGGGCTCTTCAACAGGAGCAGAGAGAGGAGGGTCAGTGTGGCAAGGTGAGGTGCAGTAGGTCAGGGGGAACCAACATGAACAATAACAGAAATGTGTGTTTTTGTGTTTCCCACTCCTGAAAAGACATTCCCATCCCATTGCTGACACGTCACAGTGTCTGTCACTTCTGTCAGTGCTTGAGCAGCGTCTTACTGTGGTCAGATATCTTGAGGGTGTACTGGCCTTCAGCTTTCTCGCCCCAGCAGCGCACAGTGGAGAAAGTCCAGTCCTTGTACCCTGCAGGGTCACTGTGCAAAACACAAAGAGACTACTTTATTGGACTTCAGTCAAAAGTATTTTCTGAGGTACTGTCACATATTATTATTGCTGATTTCCTTTTGTAGCCATAAGAATACTTCCTTTTAACTCCAGTAAATTAAGGCACTGGTTTCACTTAATCATATTTTATCAAAACAATACCAGTGCATGGGTTTGTGCGAGTGTGTACCTGTCGACGGGACGGCGTGCCCCAATGACTGATATCATACCGCTGGGGCAGATCAACAGAATCTCCACATTGCCCCGGTAAGGATGGGTTATGGTCACGGTAATGGCCACATGCTCCAGAGTCTTCATTCCAGACTGTTTCAGGTCTGCAGCCGAGACTGAAGGAGAGGAGAGAGCAGCTTAGTCTGTGTGTGTGTCTGTGTGTGTGTGTGTGTGTGTGTGTGTGTGTGTGTGTGTGTGTGTGTGTGTGTGTGTGTGTGTGTGTTTTCATTCCACCATTTCCTGGATTGATGGGGGAAGTCATGTGCCTGTTAATGGGAATATTTAACCCTCCATTATAACAAAAGAAAATGCAAACATATTCTAGAATATGCGAAAACATAATTATGCAATCACTTTGAATACTTTAACAGGGTTTCTGCAGGATTCACCAAGTTAAATTTAAGACCTTTTAAATACAGCTTAGAAGTATGAAAATTAGTAGTGACAATTCAGAACAGAGTTATTAATTATCACTTTTTTCTGTATGTTTCTAAAAAGAAATTAGTTAAGTTAATATGACCTGGTCCCAAATAAGCAACCTAAAATGGATGGATATATGGATTAAGGAATTTAAAATTATTTATTTAAGTTCACTGACGTTTTTGCTAAAATTGACGCTTGAGCAGATAATTAGATGCTTCCTAGTTACTGTAGGTAGCAGTAGTGCCAAGAGCTGAATTCAGTGCTTTTTAAGACATTTCAAGACCTGCAGATAATCTGTTTAAAAAATGTTTTATTGTATTAGCATTATATTCAGACTGATGCTGTAATATGATAAAACTGCACGGATCATGGAATAACAATTGTAAGATTATACATAAGCTCATACATATTTAAAACGTTTTACACTTACAATATGGCAATATAAGAACTTAATGTGTTACTAATGTGATTACATTATCTATCCATTTATCCACTTTAAATACATTTTAAATACCACTTCCTTTTAAAATTATTACATTAATTGTATTTTATTGCACATGTGATAGGGAGAGAAGACAAGCTGCTAGCTGCTATCAGGATGAGCCTAAGATAGCTGCATACAGATATTTCTTCACCACTTTCTCTCCTTAAAACTGTTATCAGTCTTCTTCCTGACCACCTCCCGCCCTCCTGTCTGGTAATGTCCCGGCATTTCCTGGGCTCTGACTACTAATGAGCCGTGGTTCTCTCTGACCATGTAGGGCTGTACACATCCTCAGGGCAGGGAGGGACGCAGAGGGACGCAAAGGGACTGGGGGGGGGGGGGGGGGGGGGGAAAGG
>NC_060166.1:11047567-11062222 GCF_021292245.1 Micropterus dolomieu
GGGGGGGGGGGGGGGGGGGGGGGGGGGGGGGGGGGGGGGGGGGGGGGGGGGGTTGCAAAGAGTGTAAACAGAGGTGTGGAAGGAAAGGAAAGCGAGTCAGGGGACAGATGTAGGGAAAGAGGGAGGGGAGAGACGGTCAGGAGATGGAGACAAGTTGAGAAGAACGAACCGAGGGGGCAAGCAGAGTGGATGTGAAGTTAGTAAAGTGGAGGCCGGAAACAACGAAAGGGGGGGATCGAGAAAATTTATTGGGGGAGAACACAGAGGTAGAGAATTGGAAAGAAAAGAATTGGGTAGAGATGCATTTTCTAACACTGATGCCGTGCTATAGAAAAAAGCTCCACTTTAGTGGTATTTGGGGACTTCATGCTCAAGTTTTATTCAACTCACTCATGTATTCAATATGATTTCCTATGAATTAATTTTTTGGCACCCTTTTGGCTTCATTTTTTATCCAGAGCTTTTAAAGACAGCCAATATCCACTGAATAAACTCTCTCCCCTCCAGGGGGTTGGTACCTGTAATTATATATATTATATATTATGTAATATTCCAACCTATTTTCCAGGCAACAGAAGGACCTGTCTATGCCCAGAGACAAAAGGATGAAGACATATCTTGGAGCAATGAGTGGTAAAACACTCCTCTAAGAACACAAACCACCAGCTTCTTCATTTTTCAGTTCAGTCTCAGTGTTTTCAAAACCCTGTCATTACTTGTGCCGCATTCCGTCTCGCAATGATGCTCTCGTTTTGTCCTGTGTTATAAACCCCTTTCCTTTCCAGTGGTGCGCTCTCACCCCTCCCTAAAAGTACAAACTCACTCCCAGCCAAGCTGTGACATGTTTAGTTTAGCTCCAGCCAAGATGATGGGGGTTATAACTGCTATAACCTCCTAGTCGCCATTAGCTTAATCTTCCGTCATTTAACACATGACACACGCTATTAAGTATTTGGGTCAGCCATAAAGTTTTGTTTTTTTTTAAAGTTCAATAAATGCATGATGTTTCCTAAGTCAATGAGTAATCATTGACCAAAATAATCGTGATTATGACTTTTGACATAATCGAGAGCAGAAAGAGTCTCCATACGTAAGTTTGGTCCAAAGTAGACAGGCAAAGCATCAATGATGGCTCTCAGTTAGAATTTAATAAAAGGCAAGGCAGGTTGGTGCTGGGGGAACTCCTATTGGCAGATTGCTGATAGAGACCTACTTTACTACAACACATAAGTTGACTGACTACATTTTGTTTTGCGTCGACTCTGCACACTGGCCGCAGCATGTAACATATGACTGTCAAAAACTGTACCGCAATTCTTTGATTGACCCTTGCTGTGACTGTCGCAACAGTCTTCTAGCAAGCTCAGAGTTCCGATTTAACCCTGTGAAGAATACAGGAGGACGCTGTAATAACAATGCATGTCACAGCAAGTAACTACCCTCTATAACGTTTGCTTATCTCACACACTGAGAGCGACTTGCTTCCCAAATCAAACCTGCTTGTTTATGTCACATACACAGGTTACCCACAAGGGGGAGATCAGTTCTCGATTCAGTGCATAGGGGTACTATGTACGAGAACCAGTTTTGATGGGAGGGGGTGGGCGGTTGGGAGGACTTGGGCCATGCGGAGGGATAGGTTGGGTTACTCAAATAAATTCTATAGGTGATCATAAACCCTGAGCAGCATGCTTTATTGATGAGAGATTTAGTGTTCACTGTAGCTGGACATTTTGTCCTTTGTCTTGTGCATTTTCCCCCTTTGTCAGAACAAATTCCAGCTGAATGCTGAAGACGTCATATTTTTTTACCAACTGTTGTCTTCACTTGCAATCTTCCTCTTTTCTTCACTTCAGAAAAATCCAAAAGGTTCAGCTCTTCACTGGCATGACACACCCACACCCACACCCACACACACACACCTTTCCATAAAACAATTTAACCCACTCCCACCTGAAATGGACTGACAGTACCATGGGTATGTGACTGGTCATTAGTAGGTCTTAGCCAGTCACTGCGTAAATGTGCACAAACACACATTCATGGCAACAGTGTTCACATGGGAAGCCAGCAGTTGGAAATGCTTAAGGGGCAGTCCGTCAGCCAATAAGGCAGCCAAAACACATAGAAACTACAATAACAAACACTGTTGAGTAGTGCAACAGGCAGACCTGAACTCTGTCAGTGACAAAAAGTCCGTCAGGGATTTGACCAAGACTGATTGAACAGAGGATTAAATGATAAAAAAGTGTATTATAGTAGTCTGATTTGATCCAATTTCTGTTAAAAAGCCCAGACACACTGTCAGCAACTCTTTGCTTTGTCCTAAAAAACTCTTATTGCATGAGACCACATGCACACGCACGCACCCGCTCCTGACTGTAATGAGGCCATAAAAGAGGGAAGACACAGATCGAGGGAGGAGAGGGAAAGAGACGAGCGAGAAGGAAAAGTTTCTGCTGGAACGACGTCACCGTGAGCATATGTGAAAAAGTGTGTGTGGAGGGAAAAGAGAGACAGATCGCATACACAGACGGACGAGTATGAGAGAATTGGACGGGGTGGGAAGTGAAAAAGGAATAACAACTACAGAAAAGAGTTGTCAAATGCAAAGATAGATTGGGGAAAAAAATGAAGATGCAACAAAAAAAAAGAAAAAAGGAAAATGGAGGCAAGCTGTGAACGCAGGAACTCACAAACAAGAGAACATTACCTAATAAGGAAAGGCAGACTGACTGAGGGGCAGACAGGGAGGGAGGGAGGGAGGGAGGCAGCTACACAGTGCAGTGTGTAAACTCGACAAGCAACTGTCCAATACAGAGCTCAGAGCTCAGAGAGAGAGAGAGGAGCACACAAGAGTTACCGTTCCATGTGCGGATCAGCTCGCTGGGATGGATCAAGATGGATGCTTCCTCCTTTATTACTGAACTCTGATAGGACACGAGGAACGGCACCGACTCCCACACCTCAGAGACAGAAGAGCAATGAAACGTTGTAATTGTAATTAAATGATTAATTCAAAAAGTAATTAGTAGATTAATTAAACTGGGAAATAGCTAGTCCGTGCTGCCCTACTTGTGTGTATGTGTGGATTTACCTTTGCAGCATTGACGAGTCTCCATGCGTTGAGCAGACCGAAGCCGTGCTGGTGACTGTGATGGAAACCGGCTCCATTCACCCTCCAGTCTGCACTGTCGTCACACTGTTAAAACACACACACACACACACACACACACACAGAGCGAAGTTTACCATCTTAGAATACACTGAACATTACAGACGGATGATATCAGTAGTCTTGACACAATTAGTCAATTAATTGATTAGCTGATTGACAGAAAATAAACCGACATTTATTTAAGCAAATGTGCCAAACATTCAAATCTTACCAAATGTAAGGATTTGCTACTTTTTCCCTTTTTTTCCCCATTGTAAATTGAACATCTTTTGGTTTTCGACCGTGTGCTGGACAAAACAAGCTATCTCAAGATGTCACCTTTAGCATTTTTCACTATTTTCTTACATTTTCTGGACAATTCCTCAAATAATCAGAACAAATAATCAATATCCATGCTGAACATAACTGTACGGAAACCCTAAGCGGCCATCGATTCAAACATACTTTTTACTCCATTTTCCCGTGATAATGGGATAATTTTCTCGAGATAACAAAACAGGAACGTTTCTTTAGGATAATTTTCACAGTGGTTTTCAGTGTCAGTGGTTATCTCAGTTGGTAGAGCACAGGAGTCATAGTCTAAGGGCTGTCTGTTCGATCCTCATGGAACACAAACTCCTTTTTTTATAATCCTCTTCAACAAAGTTCTTATGACAGGACTGTTCACATGCTCACAGTAAAGCATGTGCTGGACTGTGAGCATCCCGGCGATTGGTACACATCCATCAGCCTATGGACTTTTCATTTCCCCATCATTCCCAGGCGGAGGAAATTCCTGCACTTCTCGTTCATGGGAATCCATTTAACGTTACACATTTCCTGATGGCTATTTCAGAACCTTTGAAATAGCCGTCGGGAAATGTGTGATTCGATCCACACAATCCTCGGATTTCGAGTCCTGTACTCTACCAACTGAGCTAACCAGCAACACTGAAATCTTAAAGAATTGCACCTTGAGATCACGAGAAAATTATCCCGTTATCACTGGAAAATAACGGCCGTTATCTCGAGATCACAAGATAATTGGGAAAACAGAGTAAGACAATATATTTGAATGGATGGCTGCTTAGGGTTTCCATTTAACTGTTAGTGACATTAGAACACACTTTGTCCACTAACAAATAAATCTTAAGAATTTTTTTTTATACAAGGTGGAGCTCCCCTTGTGCCACTGAGAACCCCCAACTACCAGCAGCCTTTGCTACATCACGAGTGACGACTCTGTGGTATGTTAAATGTTCATTCTGATCAATTTGGCGATTATTATCAGATCAACAGCGCAGCAACACCCAAAGGAGGAGTTTCCCTGAATAGTTCTGAGACAAATATCCAGGTGAATGAAGCATCAACACACCTCTGACCTACCTTGGTGGCAGTGAAGGCGATGATGTGCTGGACGTCCCTCCAGCTGAGACAGGGACGGACCTGCAGCATGAGGGCCACCATTCCTGCCGCCAGCGGGGCCGCGGCAGACGTGCCGGTGTGGCCCTCCGTGCAGCCGGTACCTCTCTGCATGGACCAGTCTGATGTCACCTGCAGAGACAGACAGATGAGTTAAGCGCGGGAATACGAATACCATGGAGCAACACACAAACAGTGTCGAGGGGGTAATAGCTCTGGCAGGAGGCCAAACACAAACTGCCACTAACATATGTACGTATACATTAACAGACGAGTGAAGACAGACCTTTAAAAAAGGTACAAACTCTAGAGCATGAAGGCTCTGTAACTAAACTTGCAGCAAAGAACACTTTACTCAGGCGCCAGTGTCATGGAGCCATACTCACAAAGCGACATATTTACTGCAGGTGGTCAGAGTTCAAAAATATTTGTGTACAGTTGATGGGATACATGGAGGACTGTGTGTCAGGGGTTTAAGGCCCTGAGGGAGGGTCAGCGTTTAAAGAGATGAAATGAAGTAGAAAAGTAAAACTGTATATACAAACACAGAATCAAGATATAGGAGTTTGAAATCCTGACAGATAGTGGTTGACCAAAATGGACGTAGGAGAGGAACGATTTATAGAGAGGATTAACTTTATGAGCAAGTAAAAACAGACCAGTATAATATGGTTTTACAGCTTCGTCTCTCATCACTAGTCAAGTGGACAGTCAAATCCACCCATATGCAAGGCGCACGCCTGCCAACATGTGTCATATCTCTTCCTTGTTAACCACCCACTGGTACACACATTAGTGACAGCCTGTTTGACAGAAGGACCACAGTGACGCCGGCTGAGGGATTCCCAGCCCTCTGTGTTTACATGCAGATGACATGTGGGCCTTTTCCAACAGTTGTTCAAGCCATGTTGAAAGTTTTGAGCTACTATGCAGTACCGTGCACTCAGCTGGGCTAGTCATTCTCACCCAGAGCAGCTGTCCATGTGGGGAGAGTTTACAAGAGTCATCAGGAGACAAGTTCTGCCCCTCAACATGCTTCACATTTGTGTCTAATAAAAGTCACCTTATATTTAATTAGAAAGCATCTATAATGTTGTGTCATTGTGTGGTTAGCCACAGCTTTTTCTTAGGGCTCAAGAAATCACTGATGAATTATCATGAATCCCTGATGAATCAGTCTCTAGATAATCAGCAATCAGCCGAAACGTTTGACATGAACCGTTGAATCTTAAGATCCACAAGATGCCATCAAATTTCCAAAACCCCTTTCCAGGCTTTACGGACTCAGAGCCCTGTGATAAAAATGCATCTGTGAAGGCAGCTGTTCGTGGTACACTATAAATGGGTTCTTCAGAATAATACATTAATGGGCAGTGTGGGTAAGCACTTGGCCTGTGAATACACTGTGGTCGGTGGTGGATCTGTCTTCTCCAGAGAGAGCCAATCCTGGCTAAGCTCTTCTGCCTCAGGCGATGACATCCCCGGTCCAAACTGTGTTGCCGTGGCGACACCCGCAAACAACAGCAAATAGAGGTCAGCGGCTTCAATGGGCCCTTACTCCTGTCACCATCCGTCATCTTTTTCAGATGAAAAATAAGTCTCTGCTCCTCCTTAGGTGGAGCTACTCTTTTACGAGCTTTCAGCAACATTTGTCAGTGGGGTTGGATGATGTCTACAATGAAACATCGGGATGGACAATGGCATCGGGTGTGGCCCGTGGGGAGAGGGGGTAGCGTCCTATAAAGGCATGTGTTCACTGGCATAGCCTTCACTCTGTAAAAACTGGTGTGGACACGATGGATATTTTACAAGCACAGACCGGGTAAAGCAACAGTAAACATGTTGGTTTCGGTTGTTTGATAGGCTATGTCATTTATAAGCCGGCATGCGGCTCACCTGCTGCCGTGAAAACGGATCGCAAGTGGAAAAAAGACGAGTTCTGTGTCTTTTGAATGACTTTATAAAACATACTGCTGATGGAGAAAGCCAGGGAAACACAGAGAGAGGCGGGGAAAGCCGGTGTGTTTGCAGTGAGAGACCTGAGGAAGGTCCAACCAAAAAGAGAATTCACAGGTTTTTCTCTTCCATATTCTGAAACTCAGTCAATGAATTTGACTGAGTCTCTTGTTCAACTGAACAATAGAGAGACAGACAGTGTCTCCCATGGTACCAGATCTTGCATAAATGCTTCTCTTCTACAAATCACTTTCTTGGCTCCCTAATTCACTGTGATTGGCCCAACTCCAGAATGTTTTTTTCCAGCTCGTCATCGACTTCCTGCTTTCCTGTTGTTCCTTTAGCCACTATTCATCCATTCCGTAGTATAGTCATCTTTTGTGTGCGTGTGTGTGTGTGTGTGTGTGTGTGTGTGTGTCTCTCTCTCTCTCTCTCTCTCTTCTGGTAAGACCTACAATGCTCCTCATCGTGCTCCCCCCACTGCTGAAAGTGACAGCCAGCATGGACGCACACTCTTCAGCGTAGAAGGGCATCTTGCCTTTCTCATCAACCGCTCCTGTAATACACACATCGATTATTTACGGCCCAAGGCGCACATCTCCACAGCCAAAACACATGTAAACTTACACACACACACCCCTGAGAGACTGTGAGTCTTACCGACTGTGATGGTGTAGATGGAGTTGGCGTAGCCGTCATAGTTGCAGTTGTCATTGTATAGTCCTCCATTGCCACTCGCAACCACAAAGATACTGCCGAAACCTTGTCTGCCTGCAATTACCCCGTGCTGCAGCGCTGCCTGTGGAGGAAAAAAAAAAAAATGTCTTATACTTTATACATTCAAGAACCAAAACAAAATCCACAAAGTATGAGCACTGTACACAGGTTTTCTACATGCCTACTGTAATTGATCTGTTGTAGTGTACTGCCCCCTGCAGGACAAAAACAGGGCTCCACGCAAACAGTCTTTCTCTTACCTTGCCTAGGGGGTGGGGTCCATCTACAGTGTGCCCGTCATCATCGGGACCCCAACTAGAGAAGACAAGAGTCTAAATAAAAATTCAAGCAAGACTTTCAAAATATGGTATTATGGCAAAGTAAACGTTACATAGGAAATGCAGACATTTCACTGCAAGCAAGCAAACAAAGGTTGTCAAAGGCTTGTGGAATCGAGAGACTCGTGCGCACATACATCTGTGATATGTTACCGTTTCTTAAAGCCACTTTCCTAATGGAAATACCTAATAGGACCAGAAAGACACGTGCTTGTTACCTGCAGCTGTAGATGTCGTTGACCTGGTAGTGCTTGTTGAAGGCTATGGCCTCCAAGCTGTCTGTCAGCGGACCGTCCAGGACTCGGATACCTGAAGAGAAAACAACAAGCGAGAGAGATGTGTCACCACAAACATTTGCCCTCAGCTTCTGTCTTCTTTCCAAATTAAATTCCCTTCTCCGTACCTGCCACCTTGCTGCCGTAGGCCACCCCTACTGCACAGAAGCTGTTGTTGGGAACAGCTGCAATCTCTCCGGCACATCGTGTCCCGTGGTGGTTGTCGCTCTGGACGTCTGGGTGAGGCATGGGGTCTGGGTCATTGGAGTTCAGGTCGTAACTGCCCTCTGGACTCTAAGAGGGAAACGTTTATAAAAAGTGTAAAGTTTGTTGTTTTAATCTATTTAAACTGGGTGCAGTAGCGACACTATCAGAAAAAACTTCTACCACTACTACGTGAAACTCATTACTGAATTTCAATAGGATTTGTTCTAAGCACCTTTTCTGCCACTACTTTCTCCACTTTCTTCCTGGTTGTTGCTGCATTAAACTCTAAGCTGGCAAACATCCAAACAGTTTCTTTCCTTTATCGCTTTGACAGCGAGATGCGCAGTTCATAGGTAAGTAGCAGGAAATGTTAATAAACCCATTGATTAAAGAATGGCACCACTGTTAGTTTTGACTTACATAATTGAGGTGGATGTCCTGGTGGGTGTGTTCCACCCCATCATCTACCACCACCACCGTGACTCCTCGGCCAGTGATGTTGCGCTCCCACACCCCTGTTACGTTGATGTCCATACCCTTAATGAGGTCATTGTGCTGCAAGAACAAGAAGAGTAAGGACAGGATGACGTAATATAAAGGGGAGGAGGACACAAGGTACAGGATAAAAAACGCAAGTCAAGGAAGTAAAAAAAGAGCATACAGTGAAAAGAAAAGGGAGGTTAGGGTGTCCAAAAGTGCCTTAGAAATGCACTGTGTGATGTTTTTGTATCCACAGGACTCTCACTGTGTAACCAGGATGTACAGCTTTAAATACAAGTGTAAGGCTGTATTCACACCAAATCAGGCATTGTGGTGAAATGCCCACACGACAAAGAAACTTGTTCACCATGTAGCATTCTGCTGTATAACAAGCAACTGTGAAGAGACAATGATCGCAAATGGGCTGTGTAGTGACGCTTCCACACCGCCACACAACCCTGCACTAATCGCAACAAAACCTGATTTGGTGTGAACACACCCTAATGCAACTACAAGCAGAATGACTATAAAGCAGACTGTAATGAGCTCAAGATTAAAGGCTGATGTGTAGAGGTATCTGTGCTCCCTGACTGAATGAATGAATGTCTCCATCTGTAGTTGATCTCTCAGAATCAGAAATACTTTATTGATCACCGAAGGGAAATTCTTTTGTCACAATTGCTGCACACTTGTCAAGGTAGACAGCTAAAGAGTATATAGATATAAGAGTATAAATATAAACACAAATATAAAGGAGTGTGGGTATGTACAATATTTACATTATTAAGAATTATTATGGTGAACCAAAAAGTACCAGTGAATAAATAGCAGCAGAGAATATTGCACGTTAATTATCAAACAGGTAATACTGGACAGAAAATAGATAATAAGGTCTAGTTTAATAACAGACTGTCAGACACTTAAAGGGAAGAGTTATAAAGTTTGATGGTCTGACAGGCAGGAATGACTTCCTGTGGCGCTCTGTGGTGCATTTTGGGGAAATGAGTCTTTGAGCAGCACATCATGGAGTGGGTGGGAGACATTGTCCAAGATGACCTCTCTGACACCACCGACAGAGACCCAGCTCCACCCCCACAACGTCACTGGCCTTGCGGATCAGTTTGTTGAGCCTGTTGGCGTCCGCTACCCTCAACCTGCTGCCCCAGCATGCAACAGCAAACAGGATCGCACTGGCCACCACAGACTCCTAAAACATCCTCAGCGTCGTCCTACAGATGTTGAAGGACCTCAGCCTCCTCAGAAAATAGAGACGGCTTTGGCCCTTCCTGTAGAGGACTTGCGTGTTTTTGGCCCAGTCCAGTTTATTGTCAATGTGCACTCCGGTATTTATAATCCTCCACAATCCTCTCCAGCCATATAAAGGCATCACAATAGATCTGTGTATTTTATCTAGCACTTTCGCCAACTGACTACGCTCCAGTAGACTCACTAGCTCAAGGCATTGACCAAATAAGAGGTTGGATGAATGTCATCTATTAAATAAAAGACAAAACTGAGATCATTGTCTTTGGTGCTAAAGAAGATTGGATAATAGTGGAGGCTCATCCTGACGTTTTCAGTCAACAAAATAAGTCAGAAATCTTAACAGGCTGACTTTGTTATTGACTTCATATGGCTGTTAAAACTGAGATTGAAATCGGGCCATTATAACTGATTTCAAATCTAAGTTTTAACAGCCATATCAAGTCAATGACAAAGTCAGCCTAACAGCACCTTAAGATATAGCGAGACTTCGAGGATACATGTTTGCACAGGTTTTAGAGACACTAATTCATGCCTTTAACTCTGGTAGGTTACACTACTGTGACAGTGTTTCTTAAAAACTTTGTGTACCTGTGTTTTTTTAAACTTTATTATGTAAAGAATCTTGAGTTGCCTCTGCACTAGAATGTGCTATATAAATATACTTGCCTTGCTGTAGCTGTATCTGTAGCTTCGAAAGTGCCAAAATCACCCACAGCATTTGACTAAATCATGAACAAGTTCCAGGCTGCTGCAAAATGACCACATTAATCACACTTTGCTCTGCAAACATCCAACAACTAACCAACTATGTTTGCTGAGTCATATCCTGCAGTCATGTGAGCGTAATTTTGGCAGCAGTGACATTATTGTGACATGTAAATGTAACCAACTCTAAATCTGAATGTGGCCTTATTAATTACTTGACCAAAACTCTACAACATCAGACTGCAATTATATCCACAAATACACATTAAATTTAAGAAAGCACACCGTCTGCCCTTGTGTCTTATATTTATGCTTTGCCACCTGCACCTCAGTCTTACTTTAGACAACAATATTACTTCTCAAGAGAGACTGTTGTTCTTACCATGCTCCAGTGTTTTTGGCACAGCTGATTAAAAAGGTCTAAGATGAGTAATGCGACTGAAAAGACTGACAGAAAAGATAATGAGTAATAACCACAACTCGCACATGTGTATTCTACTTCACCTTGTCCTTTATGCATACATGATGCGGTGTGTAAATAAAGGAAAATAGCAGATGTGGCTGGATATACCCACATCGTCCTTACTCATATGACCTAGTACTTTGCATCCTGATTGAGGTGTTACAAGATGATGATGATGATGTTAAGAGACTACATTGGCAAATCTTAGTTTTTTTAGACAGCCGTTAAATTAAATATAGGCACTAATCTAAGACGAACCTTACTAGACAACGAAGGAATAATCAAGATCGAAACAACGATACACAATAGATTCTCACCAGGTGCCACTGTTTAGGGTAGCGGGGATCGTTGAACGCCATTGATCTCTTAGAGCGGCTAAGCACTCTCTCCTGTGAGTGCCACAGGACATGAGGGTGGGCTGCCAGGACATCCCCAGGCTGGACACTCTTGCTCCAAACACCGGCCACAGATCCAGTTTCAGGCTTGATGGAACACATCAAGTAGTGGCCTTCCAGCTGTCCAATCTGGCCTTGGTTCTGCAGCCCAGCCTGTTCTGCTACCTGGGATGGAGAGAATACTGATGATAAGTAGCCTACTAATTAAACTGGGTCTGTACTTCTTAAAGTGGGCAAGTTGGGGTTTTTCTCAGACCTTGGCAACTTTATAACAGATTAGATGAAACTTCAGTGATCCTTGTGGAGAAATGGGGCTGTCGCAGAAATCCGGATACAAATGTTTGCATTAAACATAAAGCAAAAAACTAATACTGAATAAAAAAAAAACTAAATGGCATACTTAGAGAAAGAAAACTGAATTACAAAAAGCTGTTTATTAAAAAAAATGTATCATTCCCACAAATCATCTTCAATTTCTCTTTTGGTCAGAACAGAGAAATTGGTGCCTGAGCTTTGGGAAAATTCAAGTACTGGCACTCTATAGAACAGAAAGGGTTAATTAAGTACTGTACCCTGTCAGCTATCACATCCATGTGCATAGAGCTTTGTTCAGCATCTTCTTTCTCATGACGTGGGCCAGCGTGGAGCCGGACAGCCCAGGACTGACCCAGGCCGCAGGAGTGTGACCGCCGTGGTGAACGAGGAGAGGAGGAAGAAAAGGGAATTGATGGGGCCACAGAGGGCAGGAGGGTCAGAAGCAATAGGGTGAAGGAAGACAGAAAAAGGAGGAGCAGGAATGTGGGAAAATAGGGCGTTGCCATGGCAACGGGGGGCGACATGAAGGTTTGACCGGGCCAGCCCTCCTCATCTGAACAGCAACCTGGACGGGACAGAAAAAAAGGTCTTGTTAGTAGTGATGACAACCTGACAATGAGTGGCTGAGTGCTTATCATCGGTGTGCTGCATTCAGAGGCCACTTATTAAATTCACAGCATCACACTAACTGGACGCCACCTCAGAGAGCTGCCGCCGCAGCACATTCAACCAACTGTTGTTAAATCAGAGTTCCTGCACTGACTACTGTGGAGAGACTGTTACAGATGAATGACATGCTATTAACTATGATAGAAAAGACAATTAAATAACTTAAAACAAAAAAAAATATCTTTGAGTTCAAGTGTAACATCAAAACGTCACTTAATTTCCCTACCTTGTTTTGACATGAAAAGGTGGAGAATGCATGCATGCGGTACACTTCAGCTATGACTGGTAAAGCGGTCTATGACACATTTTAAAATAATCTGCTTGGATCTAAAAGCTGGATTAACCTGTGTGTGTATCCGACCACTTCCAAATTCAGTACAAACAGCACAGTAACATCACAGGTGTTTTTGTCAGTCAATTAATGTGGGCAATTTAATTAACCCCAGATTTATTTTGAGATATGCACCATGTGAGCCTGGCGGGCTAGGGCCCCAGGGCAGCTGCCTGCTTTTGCAGGTTGTTTTTCCAGTGACATTCCAGTGACAATTGTATTATAAAAAGGACCCCATTATACCAAACTATATCTGTTTTCCTTAATTTGGACATATACAGTACAGTGAATGAGGATTTCTATGGGCTTGGGTTTCAAGCATCACATCCAACACCCAGTCTAATTATCCTAAAAACACCACACCGCTTCCTAAATATCTGTCTCTGTCCACATTTTCAAAGGATAAGATGCCCATAAATAAAAAGAAACACATAATGTTAGACAGAAGTGTTATCAACAGATCCCCCCTTCAAACATTACCAACAATAGATGTTAATCACAACCGCTGCTTAAACTATGCGTCCTTTTTTCCGTCACACACAGTGAAACCCCCTGATGTGTGCTACAAATTTGCTGCCATTGCAATAATCAAACCTGTTAGCTGCCGCTAATGTTGTTAGCAAGCTCACAATTTTGCTGATTGCTTAGTTTTTATTTAGCCGGCAGGTCAGCAAGCTATTTGGGCAGTCAGCTGAGGGTGGTAATGTGATGACTGCTACTGTGACACTCTGACGTTACAGCTATGATCAAATAAATTAACCAATATTAACTAAAAAAAATAACAGAATAAAGTGAGAACAACTTGGGAGTGGGACTCGAGTTTCAGCCGCATTGTTGTTGTCACAGTAAGTTCACGTCAGCTAGTGTCCTGACGCTCATGTCGCTGTGCTTTAGTGAACTCAGACAATGCGGATCAGTAGACGTGACAATTTTATAAGATTATACAATTACATCCTACCTTTCTACTGAATTCGTTTCTCGCATCTGTTCTGTTCTTTTCGTCTTCTTCCTCTTCCTCTTTCTTCTTCTTCTTCTTCCTCTTTCTTCTTCTTCTTCTTCCTCTTTTTGTTAATGATTGGTGGCAAGTGCAACTAGCGTTTAATGCCCATTACCGCCACCTAACGTTACTATGCTGCAGTGTGGAGAGTTCTCCATTTCTATTAGACTGGGGAAAAAAGAAAATCCCTCCATTGGCGCCACGGTAACTCACCTGGTGGAGCAGCATCTTTGCTGCATGTTATCCCCTCTCTCTCCTGCAGTCACCATCACAATAAGGCAGAAATGCCACCAAACAAAAATATAAAACAAATCTGGATTTGGATACCTACATATCAATTAAAGGTCAACTGTTAATCTCCAAGAGAAACAAATGTTCTGTGGGACTGTATGAGTGAAATACAATTGATGAATTCCTTAATGGCATTCTCTCAGCTGACAGGCGGAGAATCAATTCGCAAATGTCTGATCAATATTGCAATATATCACTGAACAAGTTGCAAATGTTACTTCTCTCTAATTATATCTGTTGAACATGAATTGATTCAAATAGTGTATTTGTGAATTTTGCATTGTAAATCAGAATCAGAAGGAGCTTTATTGCCAAGTAGTGTTTTACACATACGAGGAATTTGCTTTGGTGATAAGGTGCTACACGTAGACTAACATACAGTCAACATAAATAAATGAAGAAAGATATAAATATGGATTGGAAGAACAACGTTGCAGATATATACATGTGCATTATTCTGGGTCTGTGCCGTGCAGAAGTAACGCAACAGAATAGAATATTGTGTACATAAAAATATACAACAACAAAGATCAACGATCAACAACAAATATGTGCAACGTGCCAGGTCTGTGCCCGACACGAGATGAAACAGTATTTACATGTGCAGAGACATTTGTAGCGTTTGCAAGGGGGGGGGGGGGGGGGGGGGGGGGGGGGGCGCGGGGGTTGGG
>NC_060166.1:11062322-11069473 GCF_021292245.1 Micropterus dolomieu
GTGGGTGCAGACGTAAAGGACCTGGTGGCCTTTCTGAAAGCTGGAGGAGGAGTGCTGATAGCAGGGCAGGCATGGAACTGGGCTGCAAATCACCCCAAGGAGAACACGCTGCTTCAGTTTGAAGGGAACAAGGTTTCTGGTGTGGCAGGGATCTACTTCTCTGAGCGCTATGGAAAAGTAGAGTGCCTTCCTGTCTACCCTCAGATCCCATCTTCCTGGATGGCTATTGTGTGAGTGTATACTTCTTTTTCTTTACACATTTGGTTTACACATTTGGTTCATGGTTGTATAATGGCAGCATATCAGTCAATATTCAAACTTCTGCACACACAAGTTTACATTCAAGTTCTAAATTAAACAAGAAAAGTAACAAGCAAAGATGAGTCTATAAGAAGCAAAGATGAGTCTATAAGAATTCTAGCATCTCTGGTAGGTTGTACGTAGCCATACCAGTGACTTGCTCTATCATGCTGATGTGAAACCAATGATCACCATCTCATTTAAAGATTTTAGTTTCCTAAGATGTTTGCTAATTAACAAATAGTTGTGCCTGATAGGAATGTCATACATTTTTCAGGTTTTAGTTTATAAACTAAATCATTGAACAAATTAGGATCATGACCTGATGATAAGCCATGAAACTTTTTGTTGGCGCAGCTATGCAGCTACCAGAATTACGGTGTTTCTGCCGTTGCTTTAAGTCAAACCACGGTTATGCTGTGCGATCATGCACATGATGATGATCTTCTCATCTTCCTGGGCTTTGACTAGATTTCCAAAAGCCAGATTTGTAAATCTTGGATCCACTCGAACGATTCCTGATTCTGGAGTGCAGACCATCCTCCAGGTACGAGCCAAATAAACACAACAGGAGCAAACCATGGCATATTAATTACAAAATATTTAACATAATATGACATTTTTGGTCAATTACAGAAGAATTGTGGTCATTGCAGCCTACCTAATTGTAAACAATTAGATCTCATGTTACATGTTGCAGTGTTAAGCATTCGTTATTCACCTCGCATTCTAGGCCTTGTATTCTACTGTTGAGGTTAGCAAGTGCTGCAACCACTGGCTCACGCTGCTCATACAGCATGTCAAATGTGCTGTTCCGCCTAGTCTCCACCTCTTGTGTGAGTTTCAGTGTTGTTCTGGTCATCAATTCTTGCATCTCCACAAGTTTGTCCTTATTTTTGCCGCTGGATTGGAATAATCCAGCTCCTTTCCGTGATTGTTGTGGATTTCATGAAGCATTGTGTTTGGCCCGCTTTGCAATGAGATTAGGGTGTGGGCAAAACATGGAACATGGCATAGGTTCAGTAGTTGTGCACTTAATACCATGTTTGCTGCATTATCCATCAAAAGGCTTTGAACCTTTAAGGTTTTTCCCCACTCAGCTATGAGCACACTTTTTGTCTCCAATATATGCTGGGCTGTGTGGGACTGGTGGGTCCTGGTGAAGTCCAACAGTTGCCATCTTTGCCTCTGGTGTCCCTCTTCACCTTACATGAGTCCGGTGGGAGAAAACCACTTTGAATCCTTCAGTAGTTATTGAACCAGGGCTTGAAATTAACTGTTTTGTTCACCATAGCCAATGTGGCTAGTGGTTTTCCAAAGTTACTAGCCACACAGCATTTTCACCAGTCACATTTTTGTTTGTATAAAAAATATTTGATTAAAATTGACTATGGTGTGCTAAAATAGGTGTGCTAAAATGTACTAATATTATCATTAGCTCTGAGAGGGTTGTGTGTAATGCCTTTTTTTGAAAACATGTAGTCTATAAAGATAAAGACATAAAAGAGAAGCTTCTTATTGTATGTAAAGAAAGTGCTGCATGGGTGTAAAAGATGAATTGAAAAGATAAAAACTAAACTGAATATTTTTATAAACACTATTTATTTATAATAGCTGTAGCATGTCTAAAACTAGCTATGAATTTTAATAGATTTATGAGAATTAATACCCAATTATGAATTTTAATATTCAAAAAACATCAATCCATAAAAAGCACTCGTTTAAAAAAAGGGCACCACCGGAGTTGTTATTATCCTAGAGTCTCCGGACCTCTAGGTAGCTTTTAATAATTATACAATTATTCACTAGTGATTAGTTAGTTAATAATCGCTCAATTATCTTAAATCAATCAGTCAGTCTCATATCTAAAGGGTCAATTCTCTTGGCAGGGACGTGGAAGTAGGCACAACACACAACTCCTTGATTATAGTGAATTTATTAACTAACTAAAGCCATATAAAAGGGTGGTTAAATACAGGGAAAATAAACAATGGCTAAACAATGAGAATAGAGGTTCGATTGTGGGAAGCATTTGACTCATACGGCAACTAACGAATGCAATTAGGTGATAACTCGATTAAATTTTTCTAGGGGTATAAAGATTCCATATGCTGGACTAAAGAAAAATGGATTAGCAACTATTGGACGTCACTGATCACAGAATGTAGGGTTTTGGTCTTACTGTTGCGTTTCTTCCCGCCGGGTTGATGGTAAACGGCCTCACACTGGCAGAGTCCGTGCGTTCTCGGTTAGGACAACTTAAAGCTGTCGGCCAGTCGCTTTCTCTGCCAGGGAATTTCTCCGGCGTCCGTCTCTGGAAGGCTTATGGAAGAAACTTGCAGTGGGGGCCTTCCCAACCCTGTCACGGGTCAGGTTTAAGTCGTCCTTTGTGGTTGCTGGCGAGCCACGTGGCATCGTCCGACCTCCGTGGGCTTGACGAAAAAGGTTAAAAGGGGAACTTGGTCGTTCCTGAATTAGACCAGTGTAACTTAAGTCCTTAAGTAGAATTAAAATGGTGAGATAAAAAATAGGATATTGTATTCTTTCAAATATTTTTTTGTAAAATATATTTAAAAATGGCCTAATTTATAGGCTAGCCTACTTCAATTTATTTTCAGCTCCTTCCAGTGAAAATGCTAATGTTATTTTATAATCAATGTTTATGACCATAAAATTTAATTGACCCCAGTGAGAATAACATTTATACGGGTGCTGATGGGGATCCTAATAAAAATAGATTTTTCCAATAAATAGTAACAAAAATGTTTGTGTATGCTGTCAGTTATAGTTCTTAGAAAGAAAGAAAATCGGAATCGGCCTAAATTTGAATTAGCAGATCAGACCTTTTAAAAAATCAGTAACTGGAATCATCAGAAAAATGTAATCTGTGCATCTCTTACTATAGCGATAATCCTGTGTGTGAACAGATATTAACCTAATAGGCCTAGATCTACCGTTGAGTTGGGTTTTGCGCATAAGGATGTTAAGTGGAAGATCAGTTGGCCTGCTGCCGTTAAATATATATACACAGGTGCTGGTCATATAATTAGAATATCATCAAAAAGTCGGTAATTCCATTCAAAAAGTGAAACTTGTATAATGTATACATTCATTCCACACAGACTGATATATTTCAAGTGTTCATTCCTTTTAATTTTGATGATTATAACTGACAACTAATGAAAACCCCAAAATTGTTCAATATTGAAGACACCTGGTGCCACACTCTAATCAGCTAATTAACTGAAAACACCTGCAAAGGCCTTTAAATGGTCTCTCAGTCTAGTTCTGTAGGCTACACAATCATGGGGAAGACTGCTGACTTGACAGCTGTCCAAAAGGCGACCATTGACACCTTGCACGAGGAGGGCAAGACACAAAAGGTCATTGCTAAAGAGGCTGGCTGTTCACAGAGCTCTGTGTCCAAGCACATTAATAGCGAGGCGAAGGGAAGGAAAAGATGTGGTAGAAATGAAGTGTACAAGCAATAGGGATAACCGCACCCTGGAGAGGATTGTGAAACAAAAGCCATTTAAAAATGTGGGGGAGATTCACAAAGAGTGGACTGCAGCTGGAGTCAGTGCTTCAAGAACCACCACGCACAGACGTATGCAAGACATGGGTTTCAGCTGTCGCATTCCTTGTGTCAGAAGCCTCTCGCCTGGGCTAAAGATAAAAAGGACTGGAATGCTGCTGAGTGGTCCAAAGTTATGTTCTCTGATGAAAGTAAGCATTTCCTTTGGAAATCAAGGTGCCAGAGTCTGGAGGAGAGGCACAGAATACTACAGAACACGAAATACTTGATGAGACTGGGAGACGGAAGCCACGACTGACAGGGAGTAACACCAACAATGACCGGACAAGGGCTGAACAGAAAGACCACACACATATACCAGGGATAACGAGCAGGGCGGGAGCAACACAGGTGACAGACATGAGGCTAACGAGGGAGGCAGAGAGACAGCAGGAAAACAGAGAGGCAGGCAGGCAGAGACAACAGGGGGTAACAGAGAGAACACTTAGACAAGCAGACATGGGTGAATAACCAAGAATGCACAAGTACGAGCTAAACAGAACCAGTGAATGAACAAGGGAATACACAAGACTAAACAGGGAACACAAGACCAGGAGTAAACACAAAAGATATTAACTAATGTACAGGACTAGGAACTAACTGAACAAGACTACACAGAGAAACACAGAACCAAAAACAGACTTAAACAGGAAAGACATGAACACAAAAACCACACTCCTAACAGTCATGGTCATTAGAACCACCCGTGGCCAAGTCTTTTGGATGAGGGAAGAAACGTCTTCTAGTATCTTCAACCAAGTCCAGTCTTTAGAGACCTTTATTCCCGTATTCTTGAGAATGAAAGTACAGTTTATAACTAGATGAGCCTTTTAAATACTAAAATTAGAAAACCACATAGACTGTATATAAAAAGGAAACCCCTCTTTAACTCTCCTAAAGTCAACTCAGCTGAGCTCTTGAATACAATAAATTAATAAATAAGCTATCTCATCATCAATCTTACCATAAACTGGTTCTTTGGACTCTGCGGGCTTTGACTCATCTATTGCCCTATTGCTGTCTGTCACATGTTCACCATATCAGAGCTAGTACTGGTGCCGCTGCCTAGTGGCAGGTAGAGTACTCAAAATCTGTACTGAAGAAAAGGTTCAATTACTCTATCTACTATATACTCTATACTATCTACTATATTTAAATATATATTTAATCTAATGTGCAACAGGTTATTTCTAGGGAATGCAATTTGCTTGTTGATTTTCTGTAATTTAGCTATTTCTGTTTAAAACAATTATTTTCTCCATGAATGTGTTGATCACTTTAAAATATCAGCTTGCTGCCTAGCCACTATTTTTGCTTGTCTCTTTTATTATGGACATGTCGCCTACCAAACTACTTGCTTTGAAATAACACAGGCAGCCCATATTTTCTCTATGGCTATTTGTAACAAGTTACGACCCACCCCTGCTGCTGACATCCCCAGTACTGTCTTCAAGTAGGCATTAATTAACAGCAGCACAAAAGAAAAGTCTGTAGCCGAATATTGAGACACTTGGCTGCACCTGCCTCCAGCGAACTCTATTTTTTCTCCCATAACTTTTCAGCACCACCTTTGCCTTCTGTCGCATGTTTTCTATAGGCCTATATGATTTTAATCTGCGTTTCAACCATTTATTTAGTCTGATTTATGTCTGATGCGGAGTGTGTGATTGATTTACTAGTCACTTGTAACCGCCTCGGCTATGAGCCAACTCCGAAATTGCTGGAGAAAAGTAGGGGGGACAAAAGATTTTGAAATGTTGGGGGGGGGTGTGTGTGTATCAATATACAGATGACATCATCTCATATATATATATATATATGTAAGAGACGTCATCTGTCCTAAAAGAAACCTAAATTACTATTAATCTAGAGGACGCAAGTTAATTAGGATAATATGACCACGTGGTGAACCTATGAACCTAAGTCATATTTAAACAACTATTGCTTTTTGTTGTTGGCCAGAAAAATAGTAGTAAGACTTCTCTCTGTGTACATGTATCCTATACAAGTACAATTTTGGCTGTATTAACATACAATTTCTCAAGAGCAATTTTTGATGGGGGACAATTGTCCCTCCCAACTGTTAGATGAAATTTACACCCATGAGGGTTGTAGATCTTTCATCACCATATTCACCAAAGTTTCATCCAACTCCATCGGTTTGCCTTTAGAAAGAACATTAAAACCTACTGTTAGACAAAATTATTGAAATTGAGCAAATGTAGCTTTAAATAGTGCCTAGGGTGGTACATTATTATTATAGGCTATTATTTTTATGCTGGATGTACAAAAGCATTGCCAAATTACAATGAACCCAATGTGTGCAGCATTGGCAGAATACAATGAGCTCAGTTTTTAAAGATTCAGCTCAGTCTGCAGTCACATTTCATTCAAATAATATTTATTCAAAGAATTATGTTAACTAAAATAACTATTATATAAAACACAAACAACTATGGAACTGTTACTGGTTGTTGCTTAGATAAACAGAAAACATTTTGATTCAATACATGGCCCCTTTTTGACCATCAGCATAGTAATATTCAAATATTTAAAGTGTTGTTGTTTTTGTGATTTGGACATTGAGTTGTAGATGCATTACCAGGTCAGCATTTTCGAAATCTGAGGACGTTCTTAATGAACACATAGGGATTTAAACTCAAATGGCACATCATGGAGGATGTATTTTTGCAGTAGGCAAGTTACCTAGCACAAATCATACACCTCACTTTATTTGGGATTTCCAAATGAAATGTTCTCACACATGAGATCGGGATCTCTTAAATGGATTCTTCATCTTAATCTATACTATCTACAGTGGGTACGGAAAGTATTCAGACCCCTTTAAATTTTTCACTCTTTGTTTCATTGCAGCCATTTTCCAAAAATCAAAAAAGTTCATTTTATTTCTCAGTAATGTAACTCAGCACCCCATCTTGACAGAAAAAAACAGAAATGTAGAAATTTTTGCAAATTTATTAAAAAAGAAAAACTGAAATATCACATGGTCATAAGTATTCAGACCCTTTGCCGTGACACTCATATTTAACTCAGGTGCTGTCTATTTCTTCTGATCATCCTTGAGATGGTTCTACACCTTCATTTGAGTCCAGCTGTGTTTGATTATACTGATTGGACTTGATTAGGAAAGCCACACACCTGTCTATATAAGACCTTACAGCTCACAGTGCATGTCAGAGCAAATGAGAATCATGAGGTCAAAGGAACTGCCTGAAGAGCTCAGAGACAGAATTGTGGCAAGGCACAGATCTGGCCA
>NC_060166.1:11069573-11093024 GCF_021292245.1 Micropterus dolomieu
GTAGCCCATCCCAGCCTTGTGCAGATCAACAGTCTTGTCCCTGATGTCCGTAGAAAGCTCTTTGGTCTTGCCCATGGTGGTGATGTTGGATGCTGGTTGTTTGGGTGTTGACAGGTGTCTTTTATACAGGTAACGAGGTGAGGCAGGTGTATTTGATGTAGATAATTGGTTGGGATTGGGGCTGTGTCTTAAAGAAAGACTAACTGGCTTGTAGGAGCCAGAATACTTGCTGTTTGGTAGGGGGTCATATACTTGTTTTTCATCATCAGATGGTTATCAATTTTTATAAATTCATATGATGTGATTTTCTGGAATTTTCTTTGGGATTCTGTCTTTCACTGTTAGAATGTACATATGATTAAAATTGTAGATTGTTGCATTCTTTGTAAGTGGGCAAACCTGCAAAATCAGCAAGGGGTCAAATACTTATTTCCCCCACTGTATATATATGTGTATATATATATATATATATATATATATACGTATATATGTGTGTGTGTTTCTTAATGTTAAGAGAGATGCTCTACATGTACATAGGGTAAGGGTTGGGGACAGGCAAGTAGTGGTTATGGTTAGGGTAAGTCTCTAGGATAAGAAAGTGATGGAAACTTGACTGTGTGTGTGCTCTAGGACAGTGAAGCCAGTGGTGGAGCTCCAGCTGAGGAGAGGACAGAGCCAGAGTTGCAGGACTTGGCCCTGTCTGGAGACCACAGCCCTGAACCACCATCCCAACAGGTACAAACACACACACACACACACAACATCATCCACTTTTGCAGTGGCTCCCAGCTGTGTTTTTGTTTTTCTTACTTGCTCTGCCATTTCTGTGTTCGCTATGTAACACCTGTGCACCATACTCTTTGAGCTATCTGCTAACATTTCTTGATAATGCACAAGTTGACAGGAACTTTAGAAGCACAACCCTGGCCTCCGAGGTATATTCACAATCATGGAGGTTGCATTCTATCTTTGAGTATGTTGTGTTGTAAATGGATCCCAAGTGCAGCCTTTGATAACTTTGAATTGTATTTTCAATATTTGTTAAATCAATTCATGAAAAGAACATAATAATGTGGGATACAGATGCTAAGATATTTTTAAGTTTGGGGCAGTCCTAATTGTTGAAATATTCCTACACATTCTCAGTGTATCACTACCATAGTGGACTTTTCTTCTTGTCTCATGTAACTCTGATTCTAAACCATCTGTTATTCCTTTTCTCTCTCTCTCGTGTGACCTCTTTGACCTTTACACCTCTCACCTTTGCACCGTGACCCGGGATGTGTTCTCGTAGCTGCTGTGCTGCTGGGACCTGTCCTATGGGCACGGCTGTTACTGTGTCTTCCTCTTTGTCCTGCTGTCTTCCTACTGTCGCTGTTACTGCTTTGCTGTCTGAAACTATGTATCAGGAGCATGTGTCATCACCCTCAAAACAATGAATACTGCAGTTTCCACTCGGATTTATGCATTTACCCCCATTGGGATACTCAGACAGTAACTCCCCACCACTGCCATTAGATTCTGAGAAGCCAGTCCTAAATTATGTCAATTATATCACACATGTTTTACATACATACATATTAATTAAAGATGTAATGTCTTTATTTTCCAATGATTTAGTAGAACTAATGTGCATAGAGTCAGTTATTTCTTTTACACATTATGGCTTTTTTTGGAGGAGAAACGCTAAAACAGGGAAATCATCAAACAAAGCGTCTCCTGTGTGCGTCCCTGTGTTTGAGTGTGCGAGAGACCCAGAACAAGAAAATGTGTATATTGTTTTATGTGTACGTGCATGTTTGCTTAATTTAAATGTGTAATTTTGTCCCTGAAAAATGCACGATCTGTCGGTTTTGCACGCGGTTGTGTCAAGATCATCACCCCCCACCTTCTTTCAGCGGGGGGTCACAAAAATTTGTTGCCTCCTTCCCTCACCTGCCGTCCTCCGTCCTTTTTCTCCCTTGTGTCTCTGCACGCCTTCCTTTGTGCCTCTGTTTGGGACGGATGGACTGTTCTTCCTATTCCCCTCCACAAAGGACTCTTTGAGGGGCCGCCACTTCCACCTGTCCTCGCTGGTGGGCAGCAGAAAGCATGTCGGTGTGAAGAGCGCCAGTCCCATCAGCCCTGAACCTGAAGAGGAGGTAGCAGAGGAGTTAAATGAGGTGGTAGAGGAGGAGCAGGAGGGAGGAGTGTTGGAACACAAGGATGTTCAGGGAGAGAAGGGAGGGGATGAAGGAGGAGGGGAAGCAGAAGAGGGAAGGACGGAGGAGAAGGGTGAGGTGGGAAGTGACCAGGAGGGAGGAGAGCTGGAAGACGAAGATGTTCAGGGAGAGAAGGGAGGGGATGAAGGAGGAGGGGAAGCAGAAGAGGGAAGGACGGAGGAGAAGGGTGAGGTGGGAAGTGACCAGGAGGGAGGAGAGCTGGAAGACGAAGATGTTCAGGGAGAGAAGGGATGGGATGAAGGAGGAGGGGAAGCAGAAGAGGGAAGGACGGAGGAGAAGGGTGAGGTGGGAAATGAGCAGGATGGAGGAGAGCTGGAAGAAGAGGATCTTCAGGGAGAGAAGGGAGGGGATGAAGGAGGAGAGGAAGCAGAAGAGGGAGTGATGGAGGAGAATGCAGAGGTGGGAAATGAGCAGGAAGAGGGAGAGGCACAGGGTGAGGAAGCAGATGAGACAAAAAGCAAAGAAGAGGGGGGTGAGATGGAGGAAGAGCAGGGAGGAATTAAAGGGTTGATAGAAAGCAAGAAAGAAGAGGAGGAGGTAGAGAGCGACGAGGTAGAGGAGGAATGCTGTACAGGTGATGATGAAGAGAAAGATGAAGGGGGTGGTGGAGTGTCAGAAAACATGGAACATGTTGAGAAGCAGGAGAGCACTGAAAGAGAGGAAAATGGCAGTGATGAGGAAGTAGAAAGCAGCCAGCAGGATGAGACCAAAGACAGAGAAGAGAAAGTGGAGAGTGATGAGGCTGCGGAGAGTTTAATGGAGGAGAAAGAAGAGGTGAACGAGAAGGCGCAAGTAGAAGAGGGGAAACAGGACTTTGAGGAAGGTAGCGAGGAAGTTGTGGAGAAATGCTTCCAAAGTGATCAAGATGAAGGGAGCGATGAGGAAGACAAAAATGACAAAGAAAGAGATGAGCTTGAGAGAAGCATAGACGACGATGAAGAAGAAGAAGAGCAGAATGAGAGTTACGAAGAGGAGGTAGAGATAAATATCGAAAGAGAGCAAGAGAAGGAACAAGCAGAGGAGGAGGAGGAAGAGGAGGGTGAGAGCGAGGATGCTTTGGAGAGATGCTCCCTGAGCCAAAGGAGACTGACAGAGAGTGATGAGGAAGTGTTAGAGAGATGTGTACAGAGCGAAGGAGGAGAAACGGAGGAATCAGATGCCCAGAAGCCCCGAACTGCATCAGAGAGTGAGGAGGAACTCGTCGAGGTTTTTGAGACTGGGGCCAAGCTAGGCAAGAAGACGATGCTGCGTGACCTTAAAACGCTTGACCAAAAGAGAAAAACTCTTGAAAAGAGGAAGAATGTGACAAAAAAATGTCCCCTTCCTGCAGAGGTAGGGTTTGGTGTTGCCTCTGTGCTTGCTCACCCACCTCCGTTCACTACCCGACCCCACCCTGGTCCTGCTTGATCTCTGCAAGCAGGTGCAAGTAGCTCCCAGAATTCAACTCCAGTGCCTTAGGGGCTGTCTGTGTGATTCCCAGCCTGGATGTCATTACTCTCGCACTGGAATATCAGTCGGTCAAAGGACCACTTGAGTCCATTTGAGCCCCTGAGGACTGGATTGGATAGTTTTGATCCCTTTGCCCCTGTGAAGGCTTTTGGTAGTATATCTGCTTTTAGATTGGCGGTTGATTTTGAGCTATTTGACCAAAAACAGGACTCCCGTCTCCTGCCATCGCATCCCCCATTTTCAGAGTCTGCTTGCTTGACTGTGTGATTTTACAGTATGGTTGCCAGCTCTCCGGCCTTGGTTGTGTTTGCATGCACGCTCTGCTTTTGCCCTCAGCATGCTTCGATGTTTAGTGTTGCTTGTGCAATTTTGTTTGTTAACCCATGAAGACTGTTTGACCGAGTGTGTGTGTGTGTGTGTGTTATTGCAGGAGTCGGAGGGCAGTAAGAACATTGAGGAGAGTTCTTCCTCCATAGATGTCAAGGTACTGTGCAGTGTGACACCCATCCATTGCCATTCATTCATTCAACTATTTATTGTCAGCCAGTTTTGTAATGGTTCTGACTTTGTATCCAAAAGCTGTCGGAGAAGGTTCTGGACGTCAACGACCTTTCCGGCACTGTCAGCCCACTGAAGAAAGATGACAAAGAGGGAACAAAAGAAGAAGAGGAGAATGAGGACGGGGCAAAGACAAAAAAGGCAGAGGCTGCCAAGAGGTTGGTTGTTTTGTTTTGGCTAGTTTCTATATTTTATAACCTTGGTGTTGGTATAAACCTTTCTCCCTCTTCAGACATTTGCAGGCTGCTGGCAAAGACAAACCTCCAGCTCCGAAAGTTGACCGACTCGTCCTTCACCAGTCCAGCCCTTCTCCCTCCCTCTCCAGCCCGTCCCACTCAGAGCAAGGTGCCAGACTCCAACTAAAAACCGAAGATCTCGGCATGTTGCTGGGGCTACAGAGGCCAGAAACCTCCAGAGGCCGGCTGGTCCGCGCTGCCAACACCCATCTTGAAGATGCTGAATCCCCTTTAAAAAACCAAGAGAGCTCTCTGGAAGATGAGCCAAGCTGGAGAATCCGAAAAGACGGAGAGAAGAAAGAGTGTGAGAGAGAAGAGCGGGAAGAGAGGAAGAGGGCAGAGAGAGAGGAACGGAGTCTGAGAGAGAGGAAGGAGGAGATGGAAATGGAGAGGAGGAAGGCTGATCGAGAGGTGGAGGAGGAGAGGGAGCATCTGGTGAAGGAGAAGGAGAAGAGAATGCGTCTCCTGCGGGAGGAGCTGAGGAGAGGAGAGGAGGAGGATGAGAGGAAGCTGAAGGAGGAGAGCGAGGAAAGACTGAGGTAGGCACGGAGAGGGTAACACAATTATCAGAAGTCCTTTAAACTCAAACGCAACACCTACAGTTTACTAAAACATACTTTCAGAACAACTCCATAATTCATAAATGCATGTGTGCGTGCGTCTCCCCAGGGCTCTGCGGCAGCGTCTCCTGACGAAGAGGAGAGAGGAAGAGGCCAGGCTGAACGAGGAGTCTGATATGACGCTGGAGGAACTCAGAGAGTCTGCCCAGGGGGAGAGGGAGAGAAAGCAAAACAAACTCAGGTCAGACACATAAACACATAAAACAAAGGTGCTCTAGAGCAGTAGTTCTAAAAATGAGGCAAAATCTGCAATATAGATCTTCCACATCACTGTCTGATCACATTGGGTGGCCTTATTATATATTGAATATCTATATATATATAGAATATGAACTTTGCCAATCAACTGAACTTAAATCGCTTTGCAGTTAATCACCTATAATGTCCAAAAACAACATTGACGTGTGTGTCCTCGTGCTCAGGGAGGAGAGTGAAATCATGCTGAAGGAGTTACGCATCACTCTCGAGGAAGAACGAGTAGCGGAGCGCGACAGACTGGAGGCCCAGAAGAGGCAGGACATCGAACGTCTGAAAGCCGAGTCGGAAGAGGAGCTGCAAGCAGAGAAGAGGAGACTCCAGGGAGAGAGGGAGGAGAAGCTGAATTCTCTGAAACAGGAGGTGACTGAGGATGATGCCGGCCTGCTTGTGTCCAGCTCTTTTGTTGATTTCAATTTGATTTAATCATCAAATCACTGTGTTAATATTTTGATAGGTAGGGAAAGGTCAGCGTGAGGCAGGTTTTGTGGGTGGCTACATGTTGTGTTACACAGGTTTTAGTGACTCACCCTTCTGGCACCCCCTCCAGTCAAGCTCCAGTTTTAGTTTCCTGTCAGTCTTCTGATGATTATTATGTTGCTATCACGTGTTTTAACAACATATTTGCCTTAAGTACACACTTTAAAAGTAAACAGTTGGTGCTGATGTGTAGTGGACAGCAACATGTTTTTAAAGAAATACACTTACAGGATTTAATAATTTAGACTGTTAATGTTTAAATATATCAGATTTTGTATTAATGTGCCATATATATTTATGTAAACAGCTGGAAAATACAAAAGAACCAAGAGTTTGTGTGTGTTCTAGTTTGATGACGCAGTGGCTTTGGTCTTGAGGGGCACAGCATAATGATCTCTCTGTATGTGTGTCTGCCTCTGTTTGCACTGTTTTATCTGTATAAAGGCCAAAGTCACAGAGAGGAGGAAGGAGCTCATAAGTCCACGACCTGAACACCAACTGGCAGAGTACCACCGAGAGGTTAGAGGACACACACACACACACACACACACACACACACACACACATAGATTCTGTACAGAATGAAGTTGTCACCACCATCATCATCATCATCATGTGTATTGTTTCTGAATGTGAGTTAAGGCTTTAAACACATATTCACTGGAATGTAACTTGGGCTGTAAACCGTCTTCACGTTCGCTGTCTAGCTGGCTGATGTTCTTCAGGAAGTGCGGGAGGAAGTGCAGCGCGATCACGAGAGGAAGCTGGACCAGCTGAAGGAGGACCACAGGAGGGAGATGAACAACATCAGAGAGAAATACCTGGACGAGGTCAGAGAGCGTTTACATTTCACATTTAGCTGATGCATGCCCTTGTTCTGAACTGCTTGCAATAATGGAACCAGCGGAATATATTTAGATGAGTGTGTTATATTTTTGTATCCAGCAGACATCACAACTTGTCATCATTACCCTTGGGTTTTAAACAGATTTAACAAACAAGATATAATGTTAATCTTATTAATGAGGTTTAGAGGTAGATTTTCTTAGCTGTTTCTCCCTGTTTCTAGTGTTTCTGGTAAGCTTAGCCAACCGGCTGCAGCTTCATATTTACTGTGTTACTGTTACTGATATTGGAGAATCATTATCCTCCTGTCCTGAGTGTAAAGAAATATCTATGAAATTAGTTTAAAAAGTTGAGCTGCATTCCCGGTTTCAGTTTTTCAGTTTGCAGTATTTTGCAATAGAATGGCAATTATAAAATGTCGCGTTTGTGTGTTTCAGGAGACTGCACAGAGGGAGCGCTTGCTTTCTACTCTGCAGGAGGACAGAGAGCGTCTCCAGGCCTCGCATGCCGTCCAACTGGAGAAACTCCGCTTTCAGCTCGACACACAGATACAAAAGACACAGCTGACACACTCCCGCAAGGTGGGACCAGACAGAGACAAACATTAACTAATGACACACTTCTGAAACTGTGTGGTGCCATTACACATTAAGTCTAAAGCCTATGGCTCATCATAGGTCCTCATTTAATCTGGTAGCACTGTTTGTTTGGCTTTTAAATGGAGGGTTTTAATGTAAAACATGTCTCCAGTATGTGGACTGAAACCATATTTTGCTCACCAAATTGAGGTATAGTGAAGGGAAGCCTTTTCTAAAATTTTAAACACTTAATCCCAGAGAAATAATCTCTCATTTCTTCTATTAGGAGTCAGAACTGCAGGATCTCGCAGATCAGATAGAGCTGAGAGCCAAAGAGCTGAAGAGCCAGGAGGCCATACTCCAGACCAAGGTCTTCTATACTGTTCTGTATGTACTATTAATCGCATTACACTAACATGAACAACGTGGACTAATGGTTTCTGTCTCTTATTAGGCAGCAGATCTGAAGAGGAGGAGGAAGAAACTTGGGGAGGAAGAGGACGAAGTGGACAGACAGTTAGAGGTGGGGCAGCCCGCTTTTTTCGTCATGAAAAGAGATTATATTCAACTTTCTGATGAACAATCAACCCCCTACCTGTGTGTGTGTGTGTGTGTGTGTGTGTGTGTGTGTGTGTGTGTGTGTGTCCAGGTTTTACCCCGGCTGATCCAGGAGAGGGATCAGCTAAAGGAGGAGTTGGAGAGGATGAGAGAGGAGAAGCATCAAGCCAGAGAACTAATCCAGAGAGCGAGGGAGGAGAGGAGTGAGGCCAAGGAGGAGGGGGAAAGGCTGAGAGAGGAGAGAGACGAAGCCAGGGAAGAGAGCAGGAGAGCCAAGGAGGGCAAGGAACGACTGGAGAGCAAGGTGGCGCTGCTGCAGGAGAGATGCGACCGTCTCAGTTGCAGAGTCAGGTACTGTTTCCTACACAGGACATTCACTCAGCCTGTGCTTTCACTTCCAGCTTCACCCAATAGAATTACTGATGATTATGGTCTGACTTTGTCCAATCAGTGAGCTGGAACAAGGCGAAGGAGTGAGTGCCTCCCCCAGACCAGAACCTAAACAGGAGAAAAAGAGGACAGTGAAAGCAGAGGTGACGGCCCCCTCCAGTGACAGGAAAGACTTACCGCTACATGTAGAAGACCTGGATGACCCCCCACTCTCCCCTGTACCTGACAGCCACAGCAGCATGGATGAGTAAGGAGATAGAAACAGAGTTATAAAAGCACATTTTTGTATTTGCATTAGTCTGAGAATTAGAAAGCTGTCAGTCACTTGCTGGAGTTTTTTTTTTAATGGGTTACTGAAAGCTGGGAGGGGGGCAGCTTTGGAGAAGTCCCTGTCACCTCAGGTCCAGTACTGCTGAAGGTTTGCTGGTGAAGATAGGGCGTTGGTGTCAGAGGAACAGAGGCTGCGGGAAAGAGTCGATTTGTCACACTTTTATTTAAGGACGTTTCTTGCATCCATGATTTAATTTCAGCCAGGTAGCAGGGTGTGACGACAAATGATGTTACCAAGGGGGGAGCGTGTAGAGAATGTATTCGTGTAATTTTAGCGTATAGACTGTTGATAGCAGGCTTACCATTGCTGGCTTGCAAAAATATAAGAAGCCCTCATCCTGGCACCCATGTGTCCAGGTTCCGACGCTACATCTCCTCACATGGCGCATCCATCCAAAAAACCAAAGTCTTTCTGGAGAAGGAGAGCAGTCGGCTGATGGAGAGGCAGGCAGCTCTGTGGGCGGCTCAGACGAGCTCCTCCCAGGTCCCCAGCCAGGAAGGAGGGGTGACCGAGGAGATGATCAGAAACATCCAGGAGGTAGGGAGGAGTGTGACCCACCCCCTGCAGAATAATAATTGGTGCGATGACTGGTGGGATGGGGTTGATTTTAAAATGTTAAGTGCTGCCTACCTTCCCTCGTTCTGTCAGGAGGCCAGAAATGTGGTGGAGCTGCAGCGGGCGGTTCAGAGAGGAAACACTCTCCTGCGGAGGAAAGAGGAGCAGCTGCAGCAGCTAGAGAGCTCTATAGCTGAAGAGGTCAGGAGAAAACAGCAGCAGCCTGTATCTACAGTCTTACAGTAGTGATACTTCACGTTGGTTAAGTGCTTTTATATTTCCAGTGCAAAGGTACGCAGAACCTTTAGTCATAGCTGAAGAAATCAAGGTGGAGGTGAAAAGTAATGCTTTTAACAAAGCTATAAAAAAAAATTATACAATATCAAAATATATTGTGTAACAAATCTAAACTACTTTAAACCTCATTTCTATGCAGAATAGGCATTTGAATTAATTCATTTTTATTAAAAATTGTGCATCTTTCTGTGCACTTTACCCAGATTTTTTACAATTTAATCAACAGGTTAAACTCTGCATACAGGCAAATTGTAATTATATATTAACTGCTGTTTGTCTTTCTCTGTTTAGCCGCTGTTTGAGGATCTGTCCCGGCTGGCAGGAGAAAGGAAGGTGACCTTTGATGTGACTGAGTCTGACCTCAGCAGCACTGCGGAGCCACCAGATGGGACAGGTCACACATTAATAGTTTTACCAAAGAATGTGACATACACTCTGTTATTATTGCTATATTGCTCAGATTTTGTAAACTCTTCTCAGATTATTATGTTTTTCCAGCCACACTGAAGTTGTGTTTCTCTCCATGTCTTTCTCACTGGTTCGTCAGGGGGTCATCCGACTGTCCCAGACAAAGTCCAGGAGCTAGCAGAGTCCCTGCAGCAGATCTCAGGCCAGCTTAACACCGTCCTGAGTGCGTTGGGTTCACTGGCCCAGAGGCAGAGCACCGAAGCCTATGCAGCCTTCAATCTGCCTCACTCCAGCCAAGCTCCTACCTCCGCCACCTCCACCTCTGCCCCAGTCATGCCCCAGATGCACACCCTGGGTCCCAGCTCCTCAGCCCCACCTCCCCCAGTAAGGCTCTCAGAGCCATCCTGGAACTGGGCACCCCAAGGCACCTCCGCAGCCACTCCTTTCTTCAGTACCCCCATCAGCAATGGGCTGAGGGCCTCTGAGGACCTCATCAACAGCCGATGGAGCCAGATATTCCCCAGTATGCTAACAGATACATCATAGAATGTGTTAATCACCAATAATGAGATTTGCTAAAAGGGGGGTCTTATCAGTTGCTATCGTTGTCATCGGTCCTGAAGTGTTGTTCTGTTCTCCAGGAGCAGCTATGGACCCAATCGCCACCAGCACCATGAGGACAAGCTCAGCTTACTCATCATACACTCCTGCTAGGTAACCTGCGATACGCCTTTAACCATGCTGTTATTACAGATTACATGAACATCCTCGCCGTCTTAAATGTACTAAACAATGATCCTAAAACTGTGCGTGTCTGTGTGTACCTTAGTGAACATGGTCGCAGCCTGCGGTCCATGCAGAAGTCAGTGGAGGTAGACGGCCAGAGGCTGCAGGGGCTGATCGACGGCAACAAGAGGTGGCTGGAGATGCGCAAGAAAGACACCAGCATGTATCCTTCTATCACACATACACATACTCATCCACTCACTCTTAACACATTCCACATCATCTACCATCTCCATCTCAACATAAGTAGAGCACTCGAGATTTCAATTCTTTCTGGCTGGGAAAGTAAAAAGCTTTCAGTTTTTATACTTTGATTATTATTTGATTGATTATTTTCAGTTATATTTTGGACTTGTCTGATGACCACATTATTGCCATCTGTTGTCTAAATCACACCATTACTTGTCAGACAGTTTTCTGAAATCAGCGTTGTGCCTGTTGTCGTCTTTAACTCTGCCTCCCAGACCACTGTTCACTCGCTACCAGGCTCCTCCAACAAAGAGCAACCTGGTCCAGCTGGGCCTGGACGATAACAACCAGATCAGAGTCTATCATTACTGAGGACATGACGCACAGTTCAGTCTTGCTGTACCGTGACTGAGTCAGAGGACTTTGCATTATTAATGACCGTGTTGTGACGTTTACACGCAGGGCCTCATGTGAGAGTCCTGCGCCCTTCTTTGATTCATACTTTTTTCAAGCCTTCAGTTTAAAGGTTTTCAGGGAAAGTCCGACCTCCTCTGCTGTGATTGGAGGAAGAGATGACTGCACAGGACATGGCAGTTCAGGGTTCATTGAGGCCTGAGGACTTTCCTCCTCCAACATAAGATATAACTGTGAGCAACAGGAGACTTATTTCAAGCACTTCAAGGTCAAGTTTACAGATTAGAGCTCTGTGCCAGACTTGGGCCACACAGTTTTTTTAAATGGTCTAGTTTACTTTGATGTCAGATGGGAAAGGGCTGCTTCATACAGATAATCACAGAGAAGTATCCAAAGGTTTAAATATTGTAATTACTTTTTTTCTTTTACTGAAAACTTCCCAGACATGTGACTTGAATCCATTTGCTGCTGCAGGCAGGGCGTAACACGGTGCTTTACAGCTGCACATAGGTCAAGCTTTATTTCATGACAGGTTACATGTGTATTTATGCCACTGGCTGTGTAAGTGACTTGTGTGTGAACTGTGTTTTTACATAATTCAGTTTGGTTTTGCTTTGAGTGAGTAGAGTGAGAATCACTGATTTTGTAAAAGTGAAGTCAATCCACTTATTTTACATCACTTTTCCTTATTCCACAGCAGTTGGCAGCGAGCTGTTGATGAGTGTGTGAACTTTTAACATGTGCAGGCAAAGAGGAAAAAAAGTGTGTAGGGTTTGTAAATAAACACTGTATTTTTCTATAAAATATTTTAATAAATATAATTTTATAAATATTCATGTTATACCATGTGTACTGATCTTTTTACAGTATCTCACAAAAGTGAGTACACCCCTCACATTTTTGTAAATATTTGATTATATCTTGTACTCACTTTTGTTGCCAGCGGTTTAGACAATAATGGCTGTGTGATGTTATTTTGAGGGGAAAGCAATAATTGTTATATAAGCTTTACATTGTAGCAAAGTATTTCTTTAGTGTTGTCACATGAAATGATATAATCAAATATTTACAAAAATATTACATGCGTACAATTATCCACATCCTGATTGTCATTCTGTATTTTGTTCACACAGAACAACCTGCAGGTGCAGAAATTGGCTACAAAAATAGTTATTTGAAAATGAGACCTTTTTATTCAGTAACTGCTCATTGCAATGTTTGACATTAAAATCAGTTTTTGTACAGTACAAAAAAAAATCCTTTCGCATTCAGACTTGAGGGCAGTCAGTAATACAATCATTATTCTCCTATGAGAAGGACGGTTAGAAGATCTGACCAATCAGAGCACAGTATGCGATTTACATGATTAGAACGTTAAAGGCCACTGACAGACTTGACAGAATTCATGTTCTCACAATACACGCACGCGCACGCACACACGCACACACACAGATTTCAAAATGCAGTGTTGACTTGCAGGTGAAATATAATGTCGACAGTATAAAATAAGTTAATTTTTTTTTAGCAAGTGCGTACACTGTCTTCATCAGCAGTAAGTAAACATTGATTACAACAGTTATATCGATGGTGGCAGCGAGAAGACAAAACACTTCAGCGTCACTCGACGTCGACCCAGCTCTTAACTGGCACATTTGTGTCCATACAGGTGGAGGGAGGGGCTACTGCCCTTTCCTGACTGGCTTGACTGGCTGTGAGAGGCGCCCACTGTACAGCCTGGGGGAAAACGCGCTACTGGATGTGCTTTTTTTTAGGACATGACAGACGCAAATGAAGAGAGACCAGGGCGATAAGGCAGAGAGGGCCAGATGAGCTCATCACAGAAGATCTGACATCTAGAAGACGAAGATCTTGTCTCTCTGGACGGTGTCAAGGTCGTCGTCCATGGTCAGGAGGACCTAGGGGGGGAACAGGAGAGGTGAGGGGTTTGTACACAGAGCTTCCTGTTCCTGCGGATTCCAATTTTTAACAATATCTTTTAAGTTTTGTATTTAAATGTCATATATATTGAGCTCATATTTACTAAAATACACAAACGTGATCATACCAGGAAGGATCCAAACATGGCGATGGAGGAGAGAAAGTGCCAAATGTCGTGGTCGTCAAAGAATGAAAGCAAGATGCAGTCCCTGTTGTGCTCACGAGATTCTGCTGGAGTTTTCTGTCAGGAAAGAGAAACACACACACATTAAACTTATGTCACATTATGTAGGTATGACGTCATTTGAGAAATAGTCCATGTGTGCTCTCATGCCAAAAATTTAAGTCAACTAGGTGTGTAAGGCTAATGCTCTTTCTGTGTGACTAAGTATAGGGGTGCTAGTTACTGACCTGCCAGGTGCTAAGGCCCTGGAAAAAGAAATACAGCGCAAAACCCCACACCACGGCTGTGAACAGAATGCACACTAACGCCAGACACTGGATTCTCTCACCGCTCCGCAGCTAAAACACACAAACACACAGGGTAAAACAGCTTTAGATGTCCCATAGATTTCTACTTTAAAAACATGGATATACACACAAACGCACACCTTCATAATGATGTAAAAGGCAAAGTAGAGCAGCAGGTTGCAGATGGCGATGGCCAAAAGGTAGGAGGCAAAGTCGTTAGGTCTCTCTATGAGGCCGTAGGCAGCTCTGTAGAGAAGGAGTAGGGAGAGGCATGTAGGTGATGTCATCATTTAGTCCTGGTGCTGTGAATTTACATTTTTAATGTCTCTACTTAGCACCAAGTAAAAGCAGAAAACACACTGTGTTTACTTACAGAGACCAGTTGACTATGTTCCCCATTACGAGCAGAACCATACGGTCCTGTCAGACAGACAGAAGGGGAAGATGACGATCAATGCAGGACACAGAGATGGCTTTGACATTGAATATTCAAGCACTGGATACACGTAGAAGCATAATAAATGACACAATCTTATCCTGAATCAACCAACTAACTAACTGACACACCTCGATGTTCTTTACACAATATTGATCAGGGGTCAGAGGTCATGTCGTGTTTTGGACCCAGATGAAACACCGTGTTTCACACTAACAGCATATATGACAACGACACTATTATGGCAATGTTCTGCTTGTAACCTGATTAAAAATAGCCCATCAATATGAACAATAACAAACTTGGACTTCTGTTTCTTTCAAATAAACATGTTGATGCAGATGTTTCTGCTCATTACTCACTATGTACATGGGTCCGCTGCACTGTCTGATGCAGTCTGTGTAGATGATGTACACCATCCTGCGCAGGACCCCGGAGTCTGACACAAATATACAGACGGATGTTAGCTGCAGTCGAACACTAGTACAAAGCGTGAGGATCAAATCCACAGAGCCCACACAGCAAATATCAAGGTGGCACTTAAAAATGACCCTATATTATAGTTAAATTGTGTTGCTACACATTTAATCAGGAAGATTTCCATGAAGCACTACTGTTACGCTACGCATTAAAACTGATAAGCTAAACAGAGCTAGTGTAAAGCATGGTGTTACCACTGACTTAAATATTCAATTGTCTCTAAAATGATCATGCACGATGTCTATTAACAGATGTGTGCACTTGGTTGAAAACAACAGAAGGGAAACGATTACATAAAAGGAAACCACAACAGAGTCAAATGGACCGCCACTAATATCGAACCATTATGATTCCAGGGGCTTAAAACAGGAGATTTCATGTTGCTTGCTGTGATCTTACCCAGCCTCCATCGGCCCATGTAGTACAGCTGTGTGCTCAGGAGGAGAGTGGCCAGAATGTGGATCACTGAGAAAACGATCCAGAAGACGGTGTTTCCTTTCCCAAATACCTGCAAACAGACCCGTCACAAACACGAAGAAACGTCTATGTGTGTTTCTGCGTGTGTTAAACATCACCCGGGTCTTGTCCATCAGGTGGTGTATAGTGTATGTGTGTGTGTGTGTACGCACCACTCCCAGCACAGAAAAGAAGATGACGGCAGCCAGGCAGGCGTAGGCAGTGTAAGCACTCGCGTTGATGTCTGGGTGTCTCTTCTGATACAACTTCAACACACACAGTCCAGCAATCATGTACATGAAGGAGGTGTCTGCAGAGAAAGACAGCAACATCACAACAGACACGTCTACCTTTAATTATCTAAAACAGAGGTTTTCAAAGTGGGAGACAGGAGTTTCGGGGGAGACTCAGAGAATGGAAGTAAAAAAATGTTACATTAGTTATCATTTTGTTAAAGAGAGTTCAGAGATCCAGTAGTTTGGGGGAATTTTACCGTTTTTTCCCCACTTTCCCAGAGTCAGAAAGTAATAAATGCTTTAGGATGGACCTTTTTTATGTATTGGCTGTAGTCTGAAGTTATGTCAAAAAGAAATGTTTGGCTGCCTTGGCTTAAATGTTGAGTGTCTATTGGATAAAATAACATAATCATGATTCATTAATCTGATGATTCATTATTATTGTCTTATCATCTCAAAGACACAACATCAACCTAGTGATTCTGCTACAAGAACCGTCAAGAGGATACATGAAGTCCTAGTGGGAACACAAGCGGCCTTACCAAACTGGAAGTTGGTGTAGTTGGGACAGACGTGGTAGCAGGCGCTGAGCAAGCCCTCCATCATCAGAGCAGTTCCCATCGCATAATACAGACCGAAGTGCTTTGGGATACCACACTCCTGGGTGGGGTGGGGTGGGGGTGGCAGAGATGGAAATTAGAACTAATAATTGAGCAACATAAATAATACTTTTGACACAATATTCCAAATGTACTGTGTGTTCCTGATGTGCCTGTATCTTCCCTTCACTACTTCCTATTTCCAATTTTTTAATGCAATAAGCAACCTGCAGCTGTGGTGTACGAAGAGCAAAGAGGTGCTGTTATGCACATCACAGAGCAGGGTGTATTATGTTTGCTGGGTGACACACACGTTGTGAGCTATTGTATTTTTTACGCGGTATATGTCAAGTCTGTGTGCGTGTGTCTTACCAGCGCGTTGACATCGTTGCGGACCAGGGCTCGATTGTGGACGATGTCTCTTTTGAGGACGATAAGGAGGAAGAGGAGCCCCAACATCACGTAACCAAGGTTGCTGAGGATGTTGTTGAACGCGCTGGTGTACAGACAACAGTTCGGTATGAGTCTTCACATTACTTCAAACACAGGCATGTAATCTGTTAGCCATACTGTGGTTGTAATAATACATTTGTGCACCTAAACAGACACACACACACACACACACACACACACACACACACACACACACACCTTAGAGCGCCCAGCGGGTGGGCACACAGGAAGTTGTAGAAGCAGATGTCTTGGTTTCCTGTAACATTGACAACCTGAAGGACACAGACAGTTTAACATCCATCTACACTGCACATCAGTGTTTTGATGTCATTATTTTTTTTAAATCTTATAAATCACAGTTTATGACTAGTCAGCATACCGTCTGATAGGTGATGACCAGCTGGACGACTGGCAGGGCATAGAACACAGCAATAGTAGCGATGTTCCTGGAGAAAAGAAGATAATCGTTAGACTTGTTTAGAATCACGATGACAGGTTTGTTGGAAGGATGCTCGAATAATAATAATAATGTTTTTCTCACTGTTAACAGCCACCAGAGTTCTTGCTAGCTTATTTTTTACTGCACTATGACCCGACTCTCTGGATGCATGTGCACAGCATATGATTTAAGCACAGAATTCATAACTACATTGTTTATATTTCATATGACATAATGTGAAAAAGGTGACAAAATGTCTTTAACTATGAGTTGGCTAGTGAATTGTGGATCACTTTGACCTAGACTGGGATGTAAACTCCGTTCTTGTAATGATTTTTGTAGTCCACTCTTCAGTCTTATTTGTCACAGTGACACTGGCATTTTCAGATAATCGGCATCGGCCGATTCCTGCACTCACGGGGCTGATATACAAAATGTCTGCGGACACATCTGCAGGCAGCCTTGTCAGTGTGGCTGATGTGAAACGATGTCTCCCCCTTGTGAGTTTTCAGAACGTGGTGAAAAAGTTTGTTTGGAGGCCGAAATTTATTTATGAGCTAGCGTTAAATATATATCTTACATTAGAGAAAAAGGCAGTTATATGAATTCACTTCTGACACACTGCACCCCACGTCACGTTCTGAAATCTACAGTATAACCTAATGTATTTTTCTATTTCATTAATTAATATAAATTCCATCTAAAACACGTAACCGGCTAGGATAAAATGTATATTAAATGTATATTATTATATTTCCTTGAGCTGTAAGACATAATTATCAAGATTAAAACAAAAAAAAAAGCCCTGACATATTTAACTTTATATGTAATGTATCTAGAATATATTTAGAATATATAAGTCACTTTTTGACTTGCTCCTGTATATCGGCAATCAGCTGCCATACTCTCTGAATATTGGCATCTGCCACTGAAAAACCCATATGGACCACTAATTTGTTATTCTCTGTGTAGCCAGTGTCCTCACCAGAAGTAGATTTGGTATTTCTTGCTGAGGATCCTCTTGTCTTTGCGGGCCAGGTCAGACACATATAGAAATTTCTGTAATAAAGAGAGGACATTTTTACCGTTGTCATCAAATTAAATTGGTTAAAGTAATGGTGACATTTAAACATCCTGACATTCCTAGTAACAAGTCTTAACTACATTACAAGCAGAGCTGACTTGCCCGTTGCAAAAGAATGACTCATGTATATTGAGATGGAGAGACGAGGCGTACCTTGGTGCGGACAATGTTTTTGTCTGAGTTGATGTCGTCCAGCGTGTCGTAGTCATCCTCCTCCACAGAGCTCAGAGACTCCTGCCTGCTTCGTCCAACACTCTCCAACGATCGCTCTGATGGAGGGAGGGGAGAGAGGAGGAGGTCACGGCGGAATAAAGAAAAGACGCTTTCGATTCATTGGAGGGACAATCTGATTGATTACACGGACTTCTGGATTTAAAAGAATTATTTTGATAAGGCAAAGGTTCAAACACATCAATTTCTTTCCCCCTTTTTTAAGTATGTTAAACAGAAATATTAAAATAATTGTTGGCACTTTGACCTTTGCACTATCAATACTGTTTTGCTGTTGATTTCAATGTCATCAGATTTGGAATCTGGCCACTTCCATGCATCGACATCTCACTGATGTGTGATTCACACAGTGCTGATTGGTTTTGGTGTAACTCTGAACTGATTCAACAAATTATGTGGCAGTGTGTCACCAATGCGGATGGCTATGTTGTGAAGGTGATTGAGGATTGGGCGACGTTTGAAAGGCTCCTGTCCTGATGAACAAAAATAGAAAACCAGTGAGGGACCCGTGCTGCTCGCAGGAAGGTAACTGCAAGCCGGGCTGCGGAGACAGACGGCAAAGTGACGCTGTGTTGGGCTTAAAAAAAATTAAATAAAGTGTGTCCATATTTGCACATACCTAAGTATCCATAATTGTTGTCAGTTGATGTGGCACTGTCGGTGATGGCCTCTGAACTGAGTGTGCTGCCGTTGTCAGCTGGAGGGGAAAGGGAGGGTGGGAGAGATTTGGGGGGGGGGGGGGGGGGGGGGGGGGGGGGGGGGGCGGGGGGGGGGGGGGGGGGGGGGGGGGGGGGGGGGGGGGGTTATTTAATTCAATCTCCACACAAACAAAGACAAACCAAAACCAGAACTGTCCAAAACTCACCAAAGGAGCCATATTCATATGGCGAGGCTGGAGTCTTGCCTGTGGAGACGTGCAAACACACATTTAAAACTCCCAGTTGAGTCTATGTTAACAAAAAGCACATACACGAATGCACAACACCACTACAACAACACTTATTAGCATCTGAACGCTGCATTCTAAAACACCACCGCAGCTTAATTTGTTAGTATAGAGAGGCGAGGCAGGCAGCTAAACATGCAGGCATCCAGTTAGACAGATGATGCCTGAAAAAGCACATTTCATATAACAGTGTTAGTGGGTTAAAATGTGAGTATGGTGCGGTGAAGTGGCTGACTTGGTGTGAAGAGTGGTGACTGCTGTGGTGAGAAGTGAACTGCTTAAAAACTGTAAACATCCTGTTGTTTAAAATCAGTGTTTCTTCAGCCAACAAACTGTACAGCTGTGAGGAGAAGTACAAGGATCCCACTGTGACAAAAACAGGCAAACTAACAGGATGGTAACAGTACTTTTTGGTTAGTTGTACCTAATAAGTAGCCAGGTGCATCATGTGTTATATGTATCTCTATGGTGCAAGCCATAAAGGCTTTACTAACTTGGAACAGTGCCATGGTTATGTTAATACACAGTCTGTGATGCACTACAGTCAATGACATCTCCTTATCTTCCTTTCTTTGCAAGCTGGTTATATGGTGTTCTGATGACAAGAGAGTTATGGTATGTGAACTGTTGCATGCAGAGCATTTGCAGACAAGCAACACAGTGAGAGAACGCGCAGTCAGTGCAAGACAGGAGTAACATTGTTGTTATACCATCTCCGTTCTTCCCGAGAAGAGAGGCTGAACCACACATTAGCATGAGGGAGAGAGAGTGAAAAACACAATCAGTACACAAGAGAGTTAAAAGTTAAATGATTATTATACTGCATGGTAAGTGTAGTTTAACGTTGAATATAGGGTCGGGTGATATGACAGTATATATCGTATGATAGTAGAAATGAGTGAACTGGTAGACATTTGCCAATACTCTTTCCCCTGCAGGAGCTAATTCATGAGCTAAAGTAAGCCAAAGGTGACGGCCTGTGACTCTCCAAAACAGTAGGTCAAACAGTCTCTCCTCTCTGCCTACTTGGTCAACTGACTGACACAGCTGTCTTGACAAGGATGCACTGTTATCCATCTCCCAGGTAACCCAACGTTGAGATTATCTTTATTTTGTTTCATTACAGACAGACTAACTGGCTCAATGTGAAGTGTTGCATGTGGCTTGAATGACACACAACGTGACTAACGTTAACTTAGGTAGCATCTTGATTTGAACCACTATCCAATAGAAGCTTCACACATGTATAGGAGAGTTGACAATGATCTTATTTGGACACTTAGTGACTTTCCGTAGGTCTAGGAAGGATAAATATCCCCAGACAGGAAGTATCCATCGGATTTGGTTTGGTACTACGTTGCCATTCTCCCCGGCCAGTCTCAGTAAACAATGCTGTCCAAGTCATCTTGAGTGTTCTGATATTACAAATCCAGCTGTCTCACAAGGTGACGTGATTTGGTAACAAGACGTGAGAGCGACAGTTGGTGGCTCCGCAGAGTAAGAAAGTGACAAAAGAACATGGAGGATACGAGATAAATTGTAAATACAGAGCAGGAGTCGTTTTAGTCTGCATGGAAGTTCCAAATAAAAAGATGAAAATAATCAAATGTGATGAAGTATGGTTATTTTAAACCACTTCTTAATTGAATTTATAGAACAATTACTGTATCGTCATACAGTATAGCAAATTACATAAACTGGGATAGAAGATTTTGTCCATATTGCCCACCCCTAACTGAATATATATTATAGCATCTACTTTACAGTACTGGTTCATGGCACCCTCTAATGAGCCCCCAATGGGCCAGTCCATCATAACTAGTTGCTGGGTTACCTGTCTCAGCAGGCGACATGTCAGCTGGATTCTCAAACACGTCTCTCTTCTTATTCCCTCTGCAGAAACAGAGAGGAAAACATGCTAATTCAAATCATTTGTACTCCGTATAGAGTTCTTGTAGCGCAGTTACAAAAATCTACATTTTTCAATTAGAGATCCAAGCCCCCGGGTTGAATTGAGAGCAATAATAGATAGAAGGTTGAACATTGTGAACTTTTAATGGCTGTTTTTTAGATAATGTTTAAATGATTTTTCAGGCCATTAACTAAATGAAACCCAATAAAAGGTTGATTAAATTGTCTCTGATGCTGTATGTACAGTGATGAGCACTAACTATGGCTACAGGGGAGATACGGGGGAAGATATATGTGTCGCAAAAAAAAAAGTAGAGACTTTTAAGATTCATAGATGCAAATATCTCTGCAGTGTTACAAGCATTTGTTATGAAGTGGATCTAGCGACTGACTGTTGTTGCGGTCGCAGAGGAAAGTGCAAAATCTTACCGCTTGTTCTCCAGACAGGCCACCACAAAGGTGAGCAGGTAGAACGAGAAGAAGATGCCCAAGCAGAACAGCATGCCCATCACATACACCTCCGCTGTGGAGTGTGAACACAGACATATTTACAGTAAACCTGTTCACATGATAATAGTGCATCTCCTTGACTGCACTGAATAATGAAACGATACAGCGTCTCGTTTCCCCACAGTTGCATGGTACTTATTGCTGACATACGCCAAAGATGCTGAGTTAAGCCTTTTCACTGTGGGTATTTTAAAAATGGCTTTTAGTCCAATTTGGAACAAGCTCTGTGGTATACAACAAATCCATAGGGGTTACTCCTAAGTCTGAACGGTTCATTTATGTAAACATGTGACTTACAGTTGATAGCAGGAGTGACAATCACATCGAGGACCTTGCTGCGGTTGCCGGCGTCGATCAGCTCATCAGGACGGAGAGGGTAGAAGCGCAGCGGGCCGCCGCACGCCTCGTCCTCTGTTTTTACCACTACCACCACATAGAAACTGTTGCTGGGAAAATCCTTCCTCTAGATGACAGAGACATTACAAAATATGAGGTGGTTGTGTGGTTGGGGGGAGGTGGGGGTTAAAGGCGTTCTCACAAAGGTTTGCAACATGTTCTGTATTTCACAACCATGTATACGTGACTGTGTGTCGAACACTACCTGCACAGTGATTGCGCCTTTTTTGGTCATAGTCTGGTACATCCCAATGAAGGCCACGTTGTTGTCAAGGTCATAGACAGGGCACTGAAAAGAAAGAGAGACAGAAAGAAAAAATGAAATGAGAAACGTGAAGCATTAAATGTGAACGGCAAAGAAACAACAGGTGAACAGGATTACATAAAAAAAGAACACAGTGATATTAAGCATGAAAACAGAAAGGAGTAAAATCTCAGATAAATCTTCTTTACATTATAACAATAGTTGCGTAGGCATGTGACTTTCGCCGACTTGACGTGTGTCGGACACCTTCTACCTGCAGCAGCTTACTGTGAGCAGAGAACAATGACTGATCTTGAGGCATTTGCAAAGAAAAATACCACGAGATGAGGCAATATTGTGGTTCCAACTTGGTGCAGTCGGGGAAAACTGCAACTGCAACTGCGAGGTTTTAATGTCATGTGACATGTTGACGTTTTGCAGCGCCGCCGAAGGTCAGACACAATTTCTAACCAGCATGCCTTGTTTTAAGTCCAGCATGCATCACGTTAAGTCAGCACTGCGCAGCGCCGCATTAAGTCAAACTCACCTATGGTTTATGTCAGCTTTGCATTGCACTGACACTGTTGCAATGAACTCAATTATGACCTCATGTGGCCCATGTTTGTTACTGAATGCTGACCACAATGCCAGGGGGCACTTGAGGACAGCTATCTGGTTTGGGGTGTGTGTGTGTGTGTGTGTGTGCGTGTGTGTGTGTGTGTGTTGGGGGGTAGGGTTTATTGTACCTGGATGTCCTGGATGGACATAACGGAGCAGGGGAAGGTCATCTCTGAGTTGACCTTGACAATCACAGTGTCCATCCCATCTGGGAAGACATACTTGAAGTACTGAGAGAAAGGTCGAGAGAAAGAGTGGGGGGAGATAAGGAGTGAGGAAGGGAGTCATTTGAGGGAGTAACATTAGAATACACAGATTGAGCAAAGACCACTTTACTGTTTTCTGTCTTTTGTCACTATCTTGTATACTGTATACGAGGTTGTGATCTTTTCCATGACAAGAAAAAAAATAAACCCATAACGAAACAAAATGCCGGTGCAAAATGCCGCCGCAAGATTCCTCACAAATAGTCGTAAAAGTGATCATATCACCCCAATTCTGCGGTCTCTTCATTGGTTGCCCGTTAATTTCAGAACTGAGTTTAAAATCCTGTTATTTGTGTACAAAGCTTTATGCAACCAAGCACCTAGCTACCTAACTGAACTGCTACAACCGTATACTCCATCGAGAAGTCTCAGATCAGGCGAACAAAATCTGTTACAAGTCCCTCACTGCAGACTTAAACGCAGAGGGGATCGAGCTTTTTCTGTGGTTGGGCCTCGGCTGTGGAACAATTTGCCCTTAGACGTTAGGATAGCCCCTTCTGTGATCTCTTTTAAGTCACTTTTAAAAACGCACTTGTTTTCTTTGGCCTATAATTAAGGTTGTTTA
>NC_060166.1:11093124-11148193 GCF_021292245.1 Micropterus dolomieu
CAACAAATCCATAGGGGTTACTCCTAAGTCTGAACGGTTCATTTATGTAAACATGTGACTTACAGTTGATAGCAGGAGTGACAATCACATCGAGGACCTTGCTGCGGTTGCCGGCGTCGATCAGCTCATCAGGACGGAGAGGGTAGAAGCGCAGCGGGCCGCCGCACGCCTCGTCCTCTGTTTTTACCACTACCACCACATAGAAACTGTTGCTGGGAAAATCCTTCCTCTAGATGACAGAGACATTACAAAATATGAGGTGGTTGTGTGGTTGGGGGGAGGTGGGGGTTAAAGGCGTTCTCACAAAGGTTTGCAACATGTTCTGTATTTCACAACCATGTATACGTGACTGTGTGTCGAACACTACCTGCACAGTGATTGCGCCTTTTTTGGTCATAGTCTGGTACATCCCAATGAAGGCCACGTTGTTGTCAAGGTCATAGACAGGGCACTGAAAAGAAAGAGAGACAGAAAGAAAAAATGAAATGAGAAACGTGAAGCATTAAATGTGAACGGCAAAGAAACAACAGGTGAACAGGATTACATAAAAAAAGAACAAGTGTGTGTGTGTGTGTTGGGGGGTAGGGTTTATTGTACCTGGATGTCCTGGATGGACATAACGGAGCAGGGGAAGGTCATCTCTGAGTTGACCTTGACAATCACAGTGTCCATCCCATCTGGGAAGACATACTTGAAGTACTGAGAGAAAGGTCGAGAGAAAGAGTGGGGGGAGATAAGGAGTGAGGAAGGGAGTCATTTGAGGGAGTAACATTAGAATACACAGATTGAGCAAAGACCACTTTACTGTTTTCTGTCTTTTGTCACTATCTTGTATACTGTATACGAGGTTGTGATCTTTTCCATGACAAGAAAAAAATAAACCCATAACGAAACAAAAGTAGATAAACAAGTTTATTCTCATGTGTTGAAAAGCAGAACTTGTCAGAAAGAAAAGTATCTTGCTGCATATTGAAATTCCCTCCATTCTTACCTCCTCAACTTCTCTCATGTTTCTCATCCTATCTTCAACTTTTTTTTGACTAAACTTCTTCTTATAAAAGGAGCACTTACTGCCATACTTCTGAACACACAAAGCTATGGTATAGAGCTGCATACCTGAGGTTGGGATGGTGATGCGGTGAAGCTGAATTTCTTGTCTGTCCTGTAATTAAAGGTGACAATAGCATATCAGTGATTTAATTGTTAGATACTACAGAACCCAAACCAAATGGTAAATGCATTAGACTGAGAATTCCAACAGAACACAGTGTGTGTGATTACATCAGGTATCACTCACAGCAGGGTGAAGCTTTCAACACGGCTGATCCTGAGCTGGTAGTTTGTACCCTGGCTGGACAGGGTAGACACATCCACAAAGAAGTACTGGGTCTCCGAGGCGGCCCGGGTCGGAGGCTGGCACAACGTCCGGCCCACATGATTGTAAGGGTACTTCCTCTGGTAGCTGGAAGGGGAGAGCGAGAGAAAGAGAGAGTTATTTTTGTTCTTGTAATGGAATGGTCCTGATTGGATTAATCAAATGTAAAAAAAATTTTAAATGAAAAATTCATGCCAATAAAGCAAACTGAACTGAACTGAAAGAGAGACAGGTTGACAAACAGAGAAAGAAAAAAAACAAGACAGCTCAAGTTCTAATTAATTTTGCAATTCACTAGACCTTAAATTTGTATTTATAGAAAATAAATTATCTACTATTATAGTTATTGAATGCTATTTTCCGTTGCACAGAATTGGTAGACACTTAAAATGACGTAATGGATGAATGTATGGAGAAAGAAATCAAAGCAAAAAGATGGACTTGTTACATAATAAGGAGGGAAATAATTCGATAATTAGATTCTTCAATATTATATGAGTATACCACATTCCCAAGGAGTGTTGTTTCAGAATCAATCAACCTACCTAGTAGGGCTGAAATATTTTGGAAAATAATCTAATTGCAATTTTTTTAATCAATATTGCAATTGCGATTTAATATGCGATTAATTTTTACCTTCTGTATTATTCAAAATGGACAAGCAGTAAATCAGTGTATAGTGTGACCAACACAATATTAGCAAGATTAAACATACACTGTTCTTTCTTGTGAGTCAGGCCTGTGTTATGATGAAATTAGGTTGAATTATTATTATGAGCTATGGTGGAGAAGATATATCAAATTATAATAATATAAGAATGATAATTTGAGTCAAGTCACAGCATTAAATAATATGATATAATATCATCATGTCGGCCTACCTACAGATCACAAGAACAACTAACTCACTAGTTATCCAGTAAGCGCTCAATGCAAAACCCACAGTTCAACCACCAATTATTGAATCCTTATCTCAGCTATAATCTCCTAGGAGTCCATCTTTCTTTATCCCAGTAAGCAAACAAAAAATACTCAGTTTGAGGTTCAATTCAAAAGCCAACGAAAATAAAACGTGTCTCCTCTCGTGTTTAATAGACAAGCTTAGTAATTCTCCGACAACACCGGAGTCCCCCTCCTCCCCCGCAGCCTGCGATGCAGCTGAGCAGTGCACTGGCTGTAACAAGGCTGTAACTCCGGACAGACTGGGCCTCTTTTGGACATGTCAGTTTGGTTTGAAACGCTGTTTCACAGATATTTTCTGAGCTGACTGGTGGCTGTGAGTGTGACGCACGCTGACCTTACTACACGTGTCTTTCTGTTGTGTATTTTTCCTGTCCGTCAAAGCGGCGGATGATTTCACCCACCACCAAGTTACCCGCAGGTGGAGGCTGCTACTTTCATTCCCTGTGTGACACTAAAGTTTATGTAGGTTTCAGCTTCAGTCAAGCTTAAGGCCATTGTACAACAAGAAGGCAAGGTACAGCGTAACGTGCAGACAAAGCATCAACTTCGATTGCGATTAGAAAATCTTGTTTTATTACATCGCAATAATCACAAATGCAATTCATCGTTCAGCCCTACTACCTTGATAATGTTCAATAATCTCTGAGCAGAATCACTACAAACACAGCTCTAAGAATGTTGTTAAATGCACATGGCATGGCTCAAAACACGAAGGGGAATTATTTTACAGAGCATGTGATGGAACAGAAGAAACTTCACGCTGATGACTTTGAGTTAGTTAATTTACAGTAAGCTGGGCTCCTGGTGGAATGTATGAGGAGGAAGTGAAAGTCCATGGTTCATTAGTGATTTGCTAAAACAGCTGACCACGAGCCTGTGTCTATCAAGAGGACATTCTGGTGTTGCACAACCACAGAGACACCTCTCAAATCACAGATGGGCTGTTGGCCAGCAGCTAATAAACAGCTGAACTTCTGACCTGACTGATGAAGTCCCACCTGATAAAGTCAGGTTACAAAAGCTGTGTGCCCTATAACCACTGACGTACAATCCAGAGCATATTTAAAGCTGTAGATTGTGTGTTAAAAGTACATCACCAGCTGGCCTTAATGCTTACTCCATCCTTGAAATAAATAATGACAAATGTCGAAATACCCCTATTACATCTCTGAAATAAGGGACACTCCGAAAATGCAGCACTTCCTGGAAGAAATTTGGCGCCGCATCTTAGAAAGGCTATTATTGAGTACACACCCAGTTCTCTAACATGAACAAAAACATTAGCTTCATCGCATAACCTGAAGTCATGATTGCTTACTTTCGACAGCCAGACACTCCCGAAGAGGAGACGTGGCTCATTACTTTATGTACCATCTGTGTGTCTGCAGTTAGTTAGACAAACATAAAGGCTTCGTATAAAAACTGAGATGGACAGACACAAGCCTGTTCAGTGTTGTGAAGACTTGTCTTACAGTCCACTTGGTCAGTTTAGGCATTGTCATGACATAAAGCTAAATCTGTAACTACTGCAAATCTCTTCCTTTTGTATTTATTATGGAGAAGCAGATCAAATTCTAGTTCCTTCACTTTGATGTAAAGTGGGTATACTCACAGGCCTCTCAGTATGAGAGGGACTTGAAAAGACAGCACAGCTTGCTTCTGTCGTACCACAAACAGGATAGGACTCTCCAAACCCTGTGACAACACATCCACAGACACACGCACTCCCTCCGTCTGAAACCCAAAGAAAGGAAAAAGAGAACAGATTACATTACACTCTGTGGCACAACGTGAAAAACAAACACACGGATGCGGATTTAAACTCACCTTGTTCCTGGAGACGGTGTGGTTGAAAGCATAGATGGTCTGGTTTTCACTTGTAACCGTGTCATTATAGGTGACACCAAACTCTGCATCTTTCTGCACCACATTTTTGGTCTCCCCCACCGCCTCACTGACGCAGGCTAAATGGGTCACACACAGCCAGAGCAGGGCTGCCAGTCCTGATCGGATCCAACAAGGTGCAGGTCCGGAGCTGTTTTTATGTCGAGATTTCCAGAAACTCCATAACACCATTTTGTCTGACACAGTCTTCCAAAACTGGCAACTGATAGCCAACGTTATTCTAGCCAGTGTCAATACTAAAGAAAACTCCACCCCATTCAGCAACAATAAACCTGGCTAGCTAACTGTGTTTACACTTCCAGCAATAACAGCAGCTGCTAAAGGACAGGCTAAAGAGACAGCGGGATCTTACGCTAGAAAAATACTTTTTCCTCGTCCTTTTAACGTCCGTAACAATCTCGGATCTGTCAGCTATGTAAACAATAATACAAGTTTCAAGACAACAAGATGACAGAGATAAGCTAGCAGGCTGTTAGCTAGCTGTGCACCGTTAGCACTGTTGGTCAGGACGCTGGTCGGGCAGCTCCATGTTTTGATCGGAGTTCAGTTCCAGCGTCGCGGAGCGTGTCAAAATTATACAGCACGAAGTGTTTTTCCAAGTCTGTCCAATGTGAGCGGGTGTCACTGCCTGTACTCGCCACCCCGCGGCATTGTGCAAGTCTTCTCGTTCGGAGGGGGAAATAATTCAATGTGTTTACAGCGTGAAAATGTTGTACCTTTAGCGCCCCCTCCACGCCCAGACAGTAAACAAACCAAGTCAAATGAACAGTGGAGGGGTAAATATCAATAGGAAATAATTATTAATGTGCAGGATGATGTGATGTAATGTATATTTCCTACATAATTCAGTTGCTGGTCAGTCTGGATAAATTTCACATCCACACAAAAATAACGTCAGCAAAACCAAGGAGCTAAAGACACACACTCCTGTCTACTTCAGTGGAGCTGAGGTGGAGCAGGTGAACAGTTTCAGGTTCCTGGGAATCAGCATCACAGAGAACCTGACATGGTCATCTAACGTCGCCATGCTGATGAAGATGGTTCTGAAACTACTGTATTTCTTGAGATCCCTGTGACCTGAGACCCAAATCCCTGTGCCAAGTTCTTGTCAGCTTTTTCAGAGGAAAGCATCCTGACTGAAAACATCTCTAACTGGTTTGGGATGTGCACGGCCCAGGATCGGAGGGCTCTGCAGCGGGTGATTTGATGTGAGGGGCCTACGCAGAGCCCAAAGGATACCAAAGCACAGTACCCAGCCAGCCACAGCCTGTTCACCCTGCTGCCTTCTGGGAAGAGATATAGAAGTTTCTGTTTTTCTGTCTTTCGTTTTTTTCTTTTTACCATTTTTATTATTGCTTTTATATTACTGTGTTTTCACTACGTAGCAGAAGGGAGTTACAAACTCAATTTCACACTACAACCTATTGTATTGTGACAAATAAATATACCTTTTATTAAATTCGCTATTTAATAGAAGGTATATTTTAGGCCAGCTCCAAACAAAGCAAAAGAGACCAGAAAACCAAAAAAGCTAAGAAGACTTTATTATTATTATTATTATTATATGAAAATGGGTCTACCCCTGGCTTGTACAAAGTTTGGACCTGGTTTCTATATGACCCTAGTCGTAAATAAAGACATTCATTTCATTATCTTATACAGAAGCACACTCTTTGTCATGAAAACATTTCAGTTTGTTAAAAATAGCTATGTGTAATTTGTTACAAGTCTACCCCGAAACATATCTGTAAGTCTTATTATTTTATTTTATTTGTAGTGACCTCAAAACCTGACCAGTTACACATTTTGAAAGACGGACAACAAGGAGGTTGTGATGTCAGGTGTTGTTTGTGCGCAAAATGTAATAGAACTGCAGCGTTACATTTTGGGACAGGTAAAGGGAAGTGGAGGAGTGATTGAAATGACTAATGTTACAATATACTGAAAATTATCTACTGTAAAGCTATGTTTCATTTTCAGTGGATGACTTTTAAAGTGACACTAAATATTTAGTAGATAAAAGTATTTTCATATTCGGGCAGACTTTGGTTAGGTCCGCTATAACCCAAAATTAATTGTGTAAAAGCATAGAACAGTCTGCCAGGGGTCCTGACGACAAAGGAGCTGTTGGGCCACATTGATCCTCCTCTCTTCAACTCTCTGTGCCAGTTACTCTTCAAGTACAGAACACAGCAGACTACAAATGGCAACTTTAATATAATTTGCGTGAAACCCCAGAAACCAACCAATATTCCTATGTTAGTTATTTCTATTACTTTGAGTACTTCCTGACCCCAGGTCTTCTGTGTATCACTTTGTCTGTTTAAACACAAATCTATGCAAGAATATGAACCATGTTTCCTCAAAAGTATCTTGACACATGTGAAATTTACAACCCCTGGGCCTCAAGTTTAGGTAATGCAGGCATGCCTTTAGGGACATCAGCTGAGGAAATAGTGCACATGCCAGAAGAAAAATTCAATGAATCAAATTACCTCAAACAAATTCACATATATAGAACCTGTTCTTTCTGGGGCCCTAGGTCTCTGGGACTTAGGGCTTTGCTCAGTTAATCCAGCTTTGAGTAACAGGATGCAGGATCTCTTCTCTACCATGTAGTGGAGCTGTCTGTCTGACAACCTGGTGAGACGGCTATAGCATAGAATAGAACAATTGTGTTTTTTCCCCACATACTACAGCCCCCTTAGAAAAAGCCTATTCTAAAGCATTTCTGCAGAACAGGTTAGAACAAACAGCAGCCTGATATGAAGTCAACTGTTTTATATAGCGTGAATAGTTTTTGATTAAATTATTAAATTAGCTTTGTTGGTGAATTTAAGTAATCATTTTAGTTTAAAATCTGTGTTTTAATGGCATGTTTTGGTCCTATAACTTCAGCATGTGGCCTAATATTTCCTTTAATTTTCACACAGGGCACTCTAAAATATAAATAAATCCCATATGAACAAATATTGCATTAATGAATTAATTTGTTTTTTTTTGTGTCTCAGATTAATAGGCTTAAGTCAAGTCATGTCAATTATATTTATTGCCTCAATGGCTCAAAATTCTACTAGTACTATATGCTGCAATAAAGCACAATTGTTTCACCAAAACATTATTATGATTATGATTGTGTTTATTGTGAAGATGAGCTCATCTTTCCACTTTCACTGGCTGATATTCAGGAGCATACAGTTAATAACAAAATGTGTGAGAATGTGTTGAGTCTGCACGTGAAAATTATGATTAAACAATATGGCCTGCAGGTAGCCCTGTAATGTGTCTCATGTAGCACAATTACTTTGATTTTCTTTCAGTAGCTTCAATGTGACTCAGTGACTTCAAATCAATACTAATACTAATATGTGGACACACATATTCATGTTGGATTTTAGCGCTTGTTTGTTTTTAAAGCCTAAAACAAGAGTGATAAATACTTTAACAGGTTGAGTGTAGTGACTGTAGAAGATCCTTCCATGCCCAGTGGCTAACAATGGAAAGCACACTATAATCAAAGGCTCAGAAACTGGAAATGTTCCATATCCAAGTAAAACATTTCTTTGAAATGTGCTTAATTCTGTGTGGTGGGAAGTTGTTTGGTGTGTGTCAAGTGTAGGAACATGTTCCGGTATTGATTAGAAGTCATGGGGTCATGGGCGCTGTTAAAACAAGAATTGTCCATAAGAATATTGTCATAAAATAGAAAAAGCACTAAAATCCAACAGGAAGAGGTAGCCTATGGCTATGGGGTCAGTGTAGTAATAGCCTACATTTTGTATTTGGAGTCATTGAGTAACATTACTTGGAAGCTATTGAAAATATGTATATTGTTTTTTTAAATCAAAATATGTGAAATAAAATAATAATACATGAGCAATCAAAATATATAGGGTTTGCACGAACAACATACATGGCCATGATGTGTCTGGACCTCTTTAATCGACCGCCAGAAACTGTGAGCATTGCTTTTATGTTTGGGCTGTTCTGAACGCTATGATAGAATTAAACTACGGCATAATAATGTCTGTTTACCTTCAACTCGATTATTTGAATCTGTCATTGCCATGTTAGAGCGGCTTTAGACCCTTAGAGCCCCATGAACCCGTCTGATCAGACACAGTGCCGCAGTTTGTTAGGAACCACTGAATCACGGGAACCGGGGAGATAATGCGCACTTCTCTGTCGCCACGGCAACCACAATACGTTTCTGCGGATGAAGTCATTTGTTACGCGGGTCGTCGCCATGGTTACAACCTAGAGAGGGCGCTGCGGAGGAGCGTTCCGCGTAAAATGACGCAGGGCGGGGGCGTGCCCGCGACGCGCGCTGCGCTAGGCTGCTTGTTGTTCCCGCAGAGAGGCGAGAAGATGGCGGCCGTGTCAAGCGGAGGTGCTGCTGGGTCCGCTGCGGCCGGGATTACGCACTCTGCCCGACCGACCCACGCAGGCATGGGCTCCCAGAACCGAGCTCAGCCGTCCTCCGGGATCAGCCACTCCAGTCGTACCAGCACGGCCACTGGGTGCATCACTAATCCTGGCCACACTTCGGCCACCAGGCCCCCCCCAGCCCGAGTGGGCCACTACGAAATCGAGCGGACCATCGGCAAGGGAAATTTCGCGGTTGTTAAACTAGCCACACACATCATTACCAAAGCAAAGGTAAGGCGACTTGTGTCAGAGCGTTAGATGTGAACAATTACAAGATGTCATTGTTTTATTTTAAGCCTTTTCGACCATGTACTCAGGATGAAGCTGGGGCCTTCAGGCTCTGGAGACAAAACGACCAGCCCGCTCTGGTGACACCGCTGCTTGGTGTTGAGGGGTTCGCTCAACACGGGACATCACATCTAACTAACTTACTTGATACAGACACATTTACTACAAGATACATGTGATTTCGCGTATTTTTAAACTATTGGTATTTTTAAGGAAAGCCATAAAGGCCCGAGGTTAATGTGTGACAAAGCGCAGAGGACGGAGAGAAGGGTAACGTTATTGACGAAGATGAAAAAGAGGAGACCGAACCTTCCGACTGTAGGAGCTAGCTTAGCTTGCTAGCTAATTAGCTGTTCGGCTAGATGCATAACTTATGTATTTCGTACAGATACCAACACGCAAGGTTAAAAGTTTGCAGCACCCTACTGGATAACTTTAAATTAACAATGAACTTCCAAAGTTGATGGGTGTAAGAGTTAGGTAGTTAAGTATTGATAGGTCTCTATTAAATTGAACGTAAAAGTAACTTTCCAACGAAAACTGGTTAAAGCCAGCTGTGGCAGTGCTAAAAACTGTAACGTTAGCTTCTGTATTAGCTAACTTAGTTTGACAGAGGATCCTCTTAAATAAACAAGCCACTTTCCTTTTTATCATTTCACGTCAGTAGTTTCTCACGTCTTTCTAACAAAATACAACCATTTTATCGTAGGGTAACAGTAACTTAACCAGTCTGACAAAGCTGTATTTCAGCCCTGTGTACCAGTTTTTGTTTAAGATATCCCAGCTAATAGCTAGATGACATTTACTTGAAGCCTCTCGGACAAGAAAAGATTTATATGGCAACATTTGTGATTTCAAAGCTGCCATCACACACTTGGCATTAAATGCTTTTGCATATAATTGGCGCCAGTTGTCAGGATACTGGATGATTAACACATACACTATTGTCGATAAATGAAATTCATGCAAAACACAATCATTCTTGATGAGTTAATGCCTTACATTGATATTTGCCACAAGTCAGTCCTGTGCTGCAAACATAGAATCTGTAACTCTGATCCTGACACTTCATCATATGCAGGCGTTTTTAAAAATGGGTATAGTAGGGTTTGTTGCAAACCAAAGGTTTGGACCTTTATGATAGGTAGGGGAAGTTTGGGGCATTAGAAGTAGAAGGGATCGTCAGATATTCCAGTAAGTGTTTTTCTTTTGTGCTTACCTATTGGATCAGGTCCCTTGATGTTTCAAAGCTGCCTGTGAGCAGTCTGTCACTCCAGAACTCCAACCATACTTTCAATAAGGTGACAAGAGAATCCTGCCTTTGATGATCTGACCAAGGCTGAACAATTAATCAAAATATTATTTAAATTGCAATATGGCCAAGTACAATATCCAAATGGCAGGAACTGCAGTGTCTTAATAAAAGGTCAAATGTGTCACAACATACCATTTTACCACAATGAGTTTCTACAGAGATGGCCCAGCCTACAAATCATATTCTCCAGATATAAGGGAACATGTGGAAATGAAGTACAAAAATTACATATCTGTCAAAATAATTGCAATATTATTATTTTTTTATTTTGCCTATTGTTCAGCCCTAATACGACTTGTGATCAGTATGCACATCGCCTATGATGATGCTCGGTAAATAGGGTTACACTTGCAGACGGGGATATATATAAAGATTTTTGTATAGCTTGTATTTCTAATGGAACAAATAAAGGTGTGTCAAGGCAGCTGAGTGTGCAGCGTTACCTCCATGCCCTTGTTGACATACACACACGAGTCATTTGGGTGCTTTGCCGCCACATAGCCCAGAGAACCTTCCATGTTGCTTCATGAGGCCAAAATAAACCTCGGACCAGTGATTGCCATGTAGTGTTTTTCAACACTGCAGACTTCTCTTGCAGGACCTAAACTGTGTTTTATATAATTAAAATGTAATTTACAGACGATAGATATGGGAGTAGTGTGTTCAGTCTGAGACAGTACAGTAGCAATGTTATAGTGAGAGATTGATGAGCTGGTTATGAGGCTTTACTCCTTGTGTGTAAGCTTGTTTATGCTTGCCTGGGTGTGTGTGTGTGGGGGGGGGGGGCGCTCTGTCTGGCTGTCTGAATGTGAGAGACAGGCAGAGGACAAAATGACAGCAGAACGTGGACTGACAGAATGAAAGTGATGCCTTGTTTGTTGTCTGATGGTGACCACAGACAGACCAGTCCGCTTATGATTTTCTTCAACTTGCTCAGGGGTCAGGGGTTTTGGCACCACCAGTTGTTCATGGATATCAGAAGAATAGGAGTGTGCTTTTAATATGCTTGTGGATATCATGAAAATGGATATGATCAGTCATAAGATGAAATGCGCTTTGGAGACTTGTTTTATGGCCTAGGGTTCATAACTATCTCATGAGAAATGCTGACTAGTCAAAAATAGCCTAAGAACTCTCTCTGTTGTTAGATGGAGCTGGACGGTATCCTGCAGTGCAGTCACACAGAGGAACTGGTTATTTATACTAGGTAGATTAGAAGCCCAGAAAGGGATGGTCCCTTTCTATGCCCCATTTGCTCTCTGTAGTTTAGTTTATTTCCCCAACACACACTACCATTTAAACCATGTATTTTGCAAATTCTTGTGGAGGCAGTCCCTGTGCTGCACCTGGATGTTGTAATAGTGAAAGTTCATCTCCTCAAGACAAAGGCAAGCTAGTGAAAGTCAGTACAGGAGTTGTGATACGCTCACACAGACGCTATGCTAGAGGGAGTTTGGCCACACTTTACCGCTGTCTTGATAAATGTTGTCAGTGTTCAGTTTCTCCATAAACTTTATTGCTAGTCATGACCCTTCAACAAGGGACATGCTTTTTTCTATTGGCTCTGGGTGACACTATAAATTACTTGTTTTAGGTGTAGCTCCAATACTTACTGCTGTACGAATTTAGGGTTATTGCAGCAGTACCAATGGCCAATTTGTTCTTTGATTTTGATTTTTAGTTTAGAAAAAACTAGGTAGTAACCTAGATCACCTGACACGCAACTGACTTTTGACATTGTGTGTACATGCAATAGTGTAGCCAGTCATACATATTAATAAGTAATCATAGATATTAGTAAATAATATGTACAAATGTAACAATCTAGTTAATGATGATTTTTAATATCAGTTAATCTATTGGTTGTTTTTTCTTTTAATCAATGATGTACCAAGGGATCTAAAATTGTGTAACACACGGATAAGGGGGGATAATTGGTTGTGTCCATTTCATGTAGGGCTGTGCGGTATATCGGTATTATGAGGTATACCGATATAGTTTGATGTTGAGTTAATTGTTTCCGTAAAGTCCTGCCAGCATTTGCTCCCCTCTCTTTCTCTCGTTACTGCACAGCCCCACCCCTCCCTCTGAGTCTGCACGCAGCCGTCTACTTTCAAACTCTGAACCAACCACATGGAGGGAGGCACAATGCCGGTCAACACTGCTGAAGACCTGGCTTGTATAAAGAAAAACAATGGTTCAGTCAGTGTTTCCCACACATACACTTTACTTCGGCGCTCCGCCTAGGTATATTTGGTGACACACTGTAGCATTTTTCAGAGAAACACAGAGGTATGACGTTACAATTCGCAACATGGTAGATATTTTAGGAGCTCGGACCAGGTTAGACAAGCGACCGTGAACACACCAGTCGGATGTCATTCGTTAGCTACCACGTTGGATTTGTTTTGATAGGCTACGTCGTCAACTCCTCAATATGCGGCACAGCTGCTGCTGTGAATGAAATCGCGGGAGGAAAAGTCCAGAAGTCAAGTTCTTTTCTTTGGTGACTTTATATAATGTAGCCTACTACTGATGAAGAAAATCGCTAGAGCAGACTTACAGGGAGAGGGAGAGATTGAAAGAAGTGGGGCATGCTGACGTGTTTGCAGCAGAGGTACGTTAGGCCTGTGAGTGTGCACACTTAGCAGAAAATACCGATATATATTTTATACCAGTAGTCAGCCTAACAGTACTGGGATATGACTTTTTGGTCCATATCGCCCATCCCTAAAACAAAGTATAATCTACATAAAGTATATTCTATTCTAATTTCATGTTACTTGTGTTTGATTGGCGTAGCTTTGTAAGGGGGTGGGTGTTAATGGACAGGAGTCAGGGGGGAAAGAGTGGAGAGGGAGAGTGTAGGCGCTTTCATACGGAGATCAACACGGAAAGGATATCCCCATTTATGTCGTGTTCCCTAATTCAAACAGAACAAAGGTTTTCAGCATTATCCCGCAATCGTCCTCTGACTGTTACGTGTAACACAACACCAGCAATGTTGGCTGTGACCTTTCACACAGAGATCGTTCCGTCTCGGTCTTGTCTCTGTCACGTCACCAGCTTTCCTGTAGCGTGAAAGCTGCTAAGGTCAGGAGCTCATTATCTCATCAAAAGTTGGACTTGAAACGTTTGTGGCGACATTTTCCGTTACCAACAAAATGAAAAAACAAAGCAGAGGAAGAGGAGGCTGAAGCAGAACATAAAAAAAGTAAAGTTGGCAGTCCGGTCGGTGTATGACACCCTGTTAGATCTTCTAATGGTCCTGCTGTCCTCTCCAGAAATCAAGGAGTAGGTCTATGATCCCCATAGGCTGTATAAAAAAAACAAATGTTGATCCCACAAAAGCTGTGATGCTGTGGCATGGTAGAAAGTGAGCAGTCTTATTAGGAGGTTTAAGTTGAATGATAAAGCATGATTAATAGTGAGCAGTGATGGGATTTAAGTTGAAAGATTAATTATTAATTTAAAAAAAGATTAAGAATCTTGTCAGTTCAGAAAATAATTTACTTTTATGTCTTAAGTACATTTAATGGCAATAATATAATTTTGCTTCAAATTTCACTCTGGCCTCTTCTTTAAGTTTGTATTTGACATAATACCATATTATCTCATTTCAAAGTACTGAAACAAATGTATATGTGACACAAAAGGCAATTTATTATTTTAGCCGGTAAAAAATATGATCGGCCAGTGGATTTTTTTCATCTACCAGCCACCTTTGGTGAGCCAAAAAGTTAATTTCAACCCCTGCTTGGCACCCCCCAGTACCAGAATCAGCTGTGTAAGTGATGTCACAGTAATTGTACAATGGTACAACGCACTGACTAGCTAGTCAGAGAACAATAACAACAAATGCATGTTTAGACATTTATAACAAAGAACTGTGCCTTATCTTTGCAAATCTTCACCTCAACTAGCAATCATGATTTACTTCAAATGCTAAACCGTTACCTTGTTTCGGGTCCCCTCCGTGGACTTGAAGTGTAGACACCTGTCTCTTTTTCCAACCTGTCTCTTGTTCGTCCCTTGCTATCTGCTCGTCAGGTATAATACATCTTTGGTCCTGGCTGGCCTCTAAGTAAATGGTCAGTGCTAATATTCAGGGATGATGATGACACAAGGACATGCGGCATATATACTCATCTGCAGGGTAGCAACAGTCTTCTTTCACTACTGATTAATAATTATGCGTTTAGGCCTGTTGTTTTAAAATTGTAAAAATACTGCTTATCACAAGAACCTGAAGTTTTGTTTAAGATGTCTTACTCAGTCTGAACTGCTAAAAAGTATACAAAGTATCAATTTCATAATGATATATGAAACAACAAAAAACACTAATATTAAATTATAATAAGCTGTAACCAGAAATTTGTTGCCATTCATAATCTTAATAGTATACGACATTGATAAACTGGTCTGTCAGTCACATAATTGACTTAATGTTGTCAGCTTTAATGTCAACAAAATATACTGCATTTTGTCTTAGTTAATGTACTTGTATGCCAGCAACATCTATACATGTGCAAGTAAATATTTCAACAGTCTTTTCCTTGCGTTTGTTCTGTTTGATAACGCTCTCTGAAATGCAGGGAATGTGCAGGACTGCCATTGTATGTTTGTGTATGTGCATACTCGTGTGTGTGTAATAGCTTGACAAAGGAGGTATGGTCAGTGCCCTTGTATGACCTGATTAAGGATCCAGTAAAGGCACACTTTGAAAAGCACTCCGTCTTGTGCCCACAGCGAGGTGAGCGCGCTTGGTAAAAGATGGCACTGTGCGGCATGTCCTGACCTGTCCGTCTGTGGGGATGCAGGCCTTTTCCCCTTCCTCTTCGCCCTGCCTTCTCCCTCTTCCTCTGCAGTGTTTTTTAAGGCACGAGAAGGATGAGCCGGAGGAAGAGGGCAGGCAGGATGGCAAGCGTTAGGTAACAGGCCTAATGTACTGTGTGAAAATTTCACTCAATCCCTCGGCCACACGCGCGCACACACGAAACGCTCTCGATCATACAGCATCCCCTCTTTCTCAAAGGAAAACATACGCACACTCAAATGTGATTTCACTTGGGTGAGTAATACGACAAAGGCTGTGTTTCTGCTTGACTTATCTTCCTGACCTCTAGTTGTCGTCTCCTGCATCCTTAGCTGACGGTGTGTGTGTGTCTGTTACATGATGTGAAACATGAGGCATGAGGAGGGTCATGTAGGCTTCATCAGGATGATCCTGTTCCTCATGAATCATATCAGTACCCATTTTTCTGATGGCAGTTGTTTGTGTGCATGTGTGTTTGTGCATGCAACCCACACACACACACACACACACACACCATACGCAGTTAAAAATCACAACTCATCAGCCACAGTGTCACTTGTTGTTGGAGGCGACTCTGTGTTGCCAAGGCTTCTAGTTGAAGAAAGGTCGCTCCATTGAAGTCTTACTGGTTTCCATAGTAATGGAGGTGGATCCAGTCGTCATTTCTGAATGAAACTTGCTTTCCATTGGCAGTGAGTGTGTTGTTTGTGATGAAGACAGTCTGTATTGTGGTTTTTTTGCTATTGTTGTTCACCAAAGCTATAAGCTGGAAGCATCAGAATTTGTCATGTTTTTTGTGAAATAAGAAATATTTCTGTGAAATATTAAAAAGTTGTTAAAATGGCCATCACTAGAGATTTATCAGATCTTAACTGATTTCTAGTATTTTAATCTTAAGAACGCACACAGCAGACGATTCATTCAAGACGCAGGACCACAGTTTTGGCATTTATACTAAACAATTTCAGAGTGGTGATTTTGGGGACTTAAGATCTCACAGTAACTGGCGTGATCAAACGTGACTTCAGACGTTTGATCAAGTTTCATACAGACAAATAAACATGGAGGACGACTGTCGGCATCCAATTTGCACTTATGTGTGCTATGTTTTGCTGAAGAAATCAAAACAAAAAGAGAATATATCTGTGGATGAACTCATGTTTGTGGAGAGGGAATCTGTATGGTTTTAACATTTTCTAGTGTGAGCAAATACACAGCATGTTGGTGACTCCCAGTCAGCACGCTCTCATTGGCTGTTACAGGTTTCTGAACCGGAGGCTTGTAGTTTGGTATTTCAGCATTAAAATTGTGATTAATTTAAAATAGTTGTCTATTAAAGTTCTTTGAATTGCCCGTTTGATTAACCAAGTAACCATTGCAGCTCTACTGTGTACATTTGGCATGATCGCAAGTGGACAGGCAGAGATGATATGGGATGCTGGAAGGACGTATGAGCGGAAGACCTGCTATAGCTAATGAGGATGTAGTTCAAGTACAGCAGTAGAGGAAGTGTAGAGAAAAAATGTTCTGTATTGATATTTGTTCTGTGTTGTAGTCTGAAGGTGCGTTTTTGAGACTGGAAGGTAGCATAAGATAAAATGTTAAGTCTTCCTCAATTCCAGCATTAGGTGGTCACTTTGATGCCAATACAGAATACATCCATGTAGCATTTCTCAAGATTAGTCTCCATATCTACCTATCCTCATTTTTGTCCATATAGAGATGCGTTGTCTTATTATAAAGCCAGTGCCAAACTGGAACTGCTGGTTTCTTTTTTGTAAGCACCAGTCAACAATCACTGTCAAGATGGGAATATGGACAGTGTGGAGTCAAGCAGGTTGGGTAGATGGTGTGTCATGCAGCGACTCCAGGTTGGGGTTTTTATCACTCCAGTTCCTGCTTCTGCCCAATTTTTGTCATTGAGAAATCAACTTTTAATTTGTGAAAATATTGTTTATGCTCTACAATTACATGTTGAATTTGTTATTTTTCTCTAAGTCGTAGTTATCATGATGGTACTAATGCAGCTAGTTGTCACCCTGTGTGTGTTACCCTTTGCAAATGGCCGTTGTGACGTGTGTGTGTTCATCGAAAGTAGTTGCCAAATACTGGTTATGGTTGGGCCTGCCCTCAGAATTTACTCGCCATGAAGTGTGGGCTCTGCTATGAAAGAAGGAAAAACTGCAAATGAATGTGTGATGTCCAGTTTTTCCATGCTGTAGCATGTCCCTAGTCTTGTACTTTCCACCTGACACACTCAACTGAGTCATTTCAACACAAACTCATACAAGTGAAAACACACAAGTAGAACATCTCTGAAAGGCATTGTGCTGACTCATACTGCCTGTATGTTTTCATCTCTGTATGTGTACGTGCAAAATACAGTCATAGTGATGACCTGATGTGACTTTGTCTTGTGTGTACGTTGCTGTGTGATCGCCTCGTGACTCCATGCAAACAAATGTAAAAGCCACAGTTTTAGCTTTCAGTTAGCTATTGTAAAGACCGAGTGGCCAGATAGCGAGGATGCTATGTTTTTCCACCTGAGCAGGGACGTGTGCTAGTGTGGGTTAAACTCCCTCACATGCTAATATGGGTTAAGCCTGGGCATTACACCCCCTGTGGGTTTTGTAATCTGTGTCACCTGTTGACCAAGGTTAACCTCATACATAATGTCATCACACGTGTGTGTGTGCGTGCGTGCGTGCGCGCGCCCCAACTTCCCACTGTAGACGTTACACCATAGACCCAGTTGTCTGTTTAGGATTAGTTCCATCATAGTTGAGTCATGGATGTATATTTTCAAAGTAAATATTGAAGCGTCCTAAAGACTGCTGAAAGCCTATATGAACATTATGCACAATCTTATTCAAATTTTAATGCTATATGATTTTAGATTTGTTCTGTACTTAAGAAATATAAACCCGTGTAATAGATACTTTATCATAGAATTATGAGAGGTATATTTCAGTACTTTCTTTCATCAGAATTGTATTGCATTATAGTGAGAATATCTTGCAAGGCTATATCTGTTTTTTTTTTTTGTATGTCATTGTTTACATTTAAAGTTTCTATTGAGGTTTTTGGATGAATCTTCGAGTGAAGGGCCGTCACGATAACTGCTTTTGTTGGACAATATATTTTCTCAGAAATAATTGGTATAAAATATATTATTGTAATTTTTAAAACTTTTTATGCTCCTAAAATAATAAATCAACCAGCAATACATTTTTTTTAAATTCATAACAATATTCAGAAAATGGAATTGGAATGTAAAAAAATGATTAGATATCCTAAATAAATAAAACAAACAAACAAAAAAAAACTAACATGGAGTTTCAGATGCATTAAATAAATATTAAACATTTGGCAGATTACCTGTAATTGTATTGCCGCGTTTTTGGCTACTATTTTTAAAAACAAAGTCGACATACTGACTTGTTCACATTAATGGGCTCTACTGTCTCTTTCAGCTCAAACCCAAAATGTTCCCACACCGGAGCTGTGGAGTGCAGGTTTGAAACCAAGTCCATTTGGACTTATTCTTCCAAACCTTCTTCAGCTGGTTCACTGTCACTGTGTGTCTGTGGAGAAGCTCCCTGAGCCCCGCTCACGGTGAAACTCTGACTCAGAGAGCAGACCACGAGGCAGTGCAACCAGAAAATGTGTCTAATTATAGTTTTTTTTCCCCCTATTTAATTGGCTTAGACACTGTGCCTCAAGCCTTATAATGGTGGGGAAATCCTGCTGTTTATTCATGATGTTGGCAAAAATATTGTAGACATTGTTATGTAAATAAAGACGCATGTAAACACAACAGACAATATCGAGATCAAGTCGATGAAGTCATACGACGTCATCACCCAAAAAATTTAGATCATCAAACAAAATCCTCAATTTAAATTAAGTGATTTAATTGGATTCAATTAAAAGTTAAATTTTCTTTAATGATATAATTCGTCAGATATTTGTCATGTAACTTGTAGGCAGCAGGTCTGGTGCGGCATTTTGGTGCAACTTACACACTCTTTGTGCAAAGCAAGGGGGCGGTAACCTATGTAGCAATGTCACAAACTAGGGATTAGGGCTGAAAGATTTTGGAAAATAATCTAATTGCAATTTAATATTCGATTAATCTAAGCTCTTTACCTTCTATTATTCAAAACAGACTAGCAATAAATCAGTGTATAGTATGACCAACTGAAGCATAGATGAAACAGACTGTTCTTTTTTTGTAGGTCAGGCCTGTGTTATGATGAAATTAGGCGATGCTTTAATTGCATGAATTATTATTATGAGCAATGGTGGAGAAGAAATATAAAATTATTATAATATGCGAAAGATCATTTCGGAGGAAAGTCATGGCATTAAATAACGTGATATAACATCAGGTAGGCCTACCTACAGACGACAAGAAAAACAAAATTTGTATTATACAGTAAGCACTCAATACAAGACCCACAGTTCAACCACCAGTTAAGGTCCTTATCTCAGTTCAAATCTCCTAGGAGTCCATCTCTCATCAAAAACCTCAAAAAACACTTGAAAATAAAACCAAGTGTTGCCTCTCGTGTTTAATAGACAAGCTTAGTAATTCTCCGACAACACCGGAGTCCCCCTCCTCCCCCGTAAACTGCGATGCAGCTGAGCAGTGCACTGGCTGTAACCAGGCTGCAACTCGGAACAGATCGGGCCTCTTTCGGGCTTGTGAGTTTGGTTTGAAACGCTCATACATACATAGTGTCTGAGCTAACTGGTGGCTGTGTGTGTGTGTGTAATGCTGGCGCCGATTGCCACAATAAGCTTACCTTACTACACGTGTCTTTCTGTTGTGCAGAAACACCCGCCTAAGCGGCAGATGGCCCGACGATTTCACCCACCAACACCACCAATTTACCCGCGAGTGGCGAGTGCTACTTTCATTCCCTGTGTGTTCTGTAGTCACCAGTCTGCAGAGCGTAATTGCAGCCTTGGCAATTAGAAAATCTCGTTTTATCATATCGTGGTAATAAAATTCAAATGCAGTTAATCGTTCAGCCCTACTAGGGATGCACTGTATGTTCGGCCACCGAAATTAATCGCCCGAAAATGGTAAAAAAATAGCACTTTTGGTGTTCGGCCTAACAAGTCAAAAGACCGAACAATTAAGTTGACATGTTGGCAGTGTGGAAGAATTTTAAAGTGTCAGAGACAAAAATCACCGTTTGCAGACACTGTTCTAATGAATTGTCTCCTAGCCATCCACTCCATCTATGGCTGACTTCTAAGGAAAGGCAACAAACGATCTGAACCACTGAGCGTATCTGTCACTCGTGTATGAGAAGGCGAATAAGCTAGCCGCACCTACATTTGGAGTGCACACGTAATCAAGCTTTTATGGTAAATTCTGTGAAACGGACCAGAAAGAGCTGACAGGCAGGTTAGTGACTTTATCCTGTCATTTTCTCTCTTTACAAAGGCAAGTGTTGCAGTTTGAGAGTCCTACCTGAAGAGAGACTATGAAGTCTTCATGTTACGCGATTCGAGAACCACATACAACATTATTTATCAAATTGGGTCAGAGTTGATGAATTTAGTGCGAGGATACACATATGACAACGTCCGGTTTTCAAAATAAGGTGTCGATACACTATGGAAATAAGATTAATTGGATTATATTCACAAAGTATAAAACATATTACATGTAACCATTAAAAGTAAATGGACACATGTAATTTACTTTACCCGACCATCTTAGGCCTCGGACCCACCCACCATAGTCTCTCCAAATCCTGTTGGGAAAAACTGGGTAAAAAGCACATTTCGACTATTTAATTTATGCAGTGGTAAAAAAAAAAAAAAGGTGTGAATGTACTTGTTCGGTACTCGGCAATTTATTTTCATTAAATTCGGCTTCGGCCAAGAATTTTCATTTTGGTGTATCCCTATCACAAACTACTAGAGCCGATTTAGATCTTTGTTTTGTTACTTTGTTATATTAATGTAAGTTATGGTGCTGTTGGATTGCTGCCAAACCTAAGTGAAAATGTTGTTTTTGAAAAGCTAAACTCCAACGGATATGGATAGAAACATAATATTCGATACGCTGGTACCTGTAGACTTTGTTTGCAATAATAAAGGGTTACCGTGTTTTGGAAGCGGAAAGCTGAACTGAAATTCAAATTTTTCGGTACCTGGTTCTTGGTGTCTTTGGATTCGGCTCTTATTTGGAACTGGTTTTCGGTTCCCAAACCTAGGCATGGGATAGTAGGGCTGGGCAGTAAAACAATGACAATTATCGCTATATAATTTTTCCTCAATAACAATATAACAAATGTTCAATATATCGTCAATAAATATTTGATTTCATTTATTAGAATCAAAAATGAATTGGCCCTTAATTTTTCTATGAAGTTGTTTATTTTGTTGAGGAAAAGGGACTAAAAAAGAGTTACTTCTCATATTTTTTGAAAAAGGATAAAATTGTTTTGAATGTTCTACCTCAGATATGTGAAGTGATCCACTGTTTGGCATCAAGTGTTTGTCACATTCTGACCATAAAGTATAGTTTAACCACACAATTAACCATCTGGCCCCTCAATTTCATTCAGGTGCAAAAATTAGCCTTTAAACTTAAGAAATAATGATTTGACGGCAGATGTTGTGTTGGGTCACTTATTAGCCTGTGTATAAGCTCCTTAAAAGCTTCCAGTAATCTCAGTCTTACTAACCTGTATATGGTAGGTGTATTGCTGTTGTAATGTGAGAAAAGAACTCAGCTTAGACACCAAGCGGGTTTACCTGAGCTGAAAGACCTTTCATTAGTTGATAGTTACATATAGGGAAAGTTCATATAACAGTAGGGACAATGAAAAGGCTAAATGAAAAAATAAATAAGTTTCAAATAAATATAGCAGCACCAACTTCACAGGAGTGTATTGTTATTGCGTTTCTGATTTATCTGATTTACCAATTCGAAACGGGTACCTCCAGTACCCATCCCTGACTGAGACCCGTTTTCTTTAGCTGTGGTCTGTGATAACACCACCAGAAAAAATGCACACCTGTAGGAAAACAAAAGTGGATTGTTCTTCACCATTTGATTTCCCTTTACATATCCCAATGTTTTGTTTAAGATGGGTATTTTATATATATTTTATTTTACCAGGAAGTCTCATTGAGATCAAAAATCTCTTTTACAAGAGAGACCTGGCCAAGGTAGCAGCCATACATAAACACAACATATTAAAATGCTTCGTACAATCATGACAAAATTCACAAAAACAAACAAACAAAATCTATTCAAACACAATGGCCTCTCAAGAAAAACAGTCACATATCTTGTTCTGTTGCCATCACCCGCTGTTATTTCTTTTGTGCTATAACGCTACACCGAATCTCGGTGTGCATGCGTTGTGTAATGTACAGTAAATGGTCCAGACTCTTCTGCTGGACACCAGGCATGGTGCTGTGTTGAGGTCACTGTCTTGATTGGAGGGGCTATGTGACACTTCATGTCATTGCAACCAGGAGTGTGCGTCTGTGTGTGTTTGCCTGTACCCAGAGCTTTTGATGGAAAATTCCAGTGTTATGGAAGCTAGTGCGAAGCACACTGAACAACCTGAGGCTGCTAAGGTACTGAATCACAACACATTTGCTATACCTTGGCCGGAGCTAAAGCTGGAAACCCAAACTTTTGACACATATACAGGTCACATGGTTATTTGTGGAGTACAGCTTATTTGCTAGCATCATTTATCTAGCTCGGTCTATGCCTGTTAGCATAACAAAGTTGTCAGTTCTTACTACAGATGCAAATCTTAAGCAGTGTCTTGATTGATTGTTAACAATCTTCAAATCTTTACTTTTGGAGAAACATAGCAGTTGAGTGACCAATATGTAAAACCTAAAATATTTACAACTCCACAGTGCCTGTTAACTCTCCAAGTGTCCTAGTTGTCTATCTTGTCATGTAGCCACTGAACAATTTCCCTGGCACAAGGTTTTATATTCAGACACACACCAAGCCTCTGTACAATTTAATAATAAATATAATATTAGCCCAGTATCCCCATTATCCAGACATCTCACTCTCCTCAAAATGAGCATAATGTGTACGTGTAGATGGCGGCATATGGTCGCGTGTGGGAGTGTATATCTGATCCAGATGTCCTGTTGTTACCCTCCAGAAGATGTAGAGGGGAGTGATTACATCAACAAAACTGGATGACTGCCAATGCCAGGAATAGATTCCTAGATCTTAAAATACCACATACACACACACGCCAAACAGATACCTATATATACACATACCCAGCAAGAGACTTTTTACTTAATTATACTATTTTTGCTGATGTTCAGTGTCTTATATGTTGCAACAAAATCAGGTGCATTATAAGCTTCTTAAGGCTGGTGTGACACTCCACCATTTTAATTTGAAAGAAACATGTAAAATGCATCATTTAAAATTAAGAACTCCTCAGCAAAAATTGCCTAATAGAATGATCAAATAAAATGCAAAACGCCAAGGTTTGTAAGCTGACATCAGGCTTTGAATGAGTACATGCAGGTATAGCCCTGCACGGGCCTCAAATATGGGCCCTAGCCCGAGACGCTCAGGTCCGAGCCCAGTCGTGTCTAACAGCTTATCAGCATTCTCAGCCCGAGCCCGACTGGAGCCTGTGTTTTTTTTCGTTTTTTTTTCTTCTTCTCCCATTTCAGCCTACACTACTGTTGCAGCCATTAAAATAGTTCAGCTTTGTTTCTAAATAGCAGAGTTGTTATAGCCAATTTCTTTATTAAGTTAGGCTACTATAGAAAAATGTTTGGAGTTTTTTATTCTTAGTTAAATTAATGTTTTTGTTTTGTGAAGTGACAACCAAACGGCCAGCTGCCAACAGTTGACTTGCCTACAATAAAATCCATAGATATAAAACACAGATCACAATCAGTTTAAACATGTAGGCTAATATCACTACCACAGTAAAAAGGCATTTTTGGCAGGCTGAGGGAGTGCAGAAAAACAAACGTGCTGTAGACCTACATTCTAAACAAATAGGCTAATAACAAAAACATGCAGGTTGTTTTACTTCACCTGGCTGTGCATCAAAAATCAAGACTTTTCCACAGTAACTTACACGGCCAATCCCGAACGAAAAACCAGACAGCCTCCACAGACGCTTTCATACAGAGATCCCGCTATAAAATGCGTAACGAATATTCGGCAACATGCCGCATTCACTCATTTATTTATATATATATATATATATATATATATATATATATATATATGGCAATCCTGCGATGTGTGCTTTCACTTAGCGATCCGACTTTCCGGAACCAGCGGCATAGAAAACCCGTTATGTACACAGCATCACGCGCACCGTGAGCAGACTGTGCCATTGTGATAGATTAGAAATTGTACTTTTTTTTTTTCTTTGTTTTACCATCTCCAGCTAATAATTTTTTTTTCTTGTAATTGATGACTTTCTAAACATAAAAAGGAGAAGCCTTATACAGGCCCGATGCCCGGCCCACTCGTGAGTTATGACCTGAAGGGCTGAAATGCAGGGCTCTTCATGCAGGGAAGACATGAACTCTACCAATACACACATTTTCCACAATTGTATAATGCCCTTGAAGGAAGGGTCCTGCCTGAAGGGAAGCTACACATAGACGCACAATTGATTTGGATTAATTCCACAGTAGGATGTGGTTCTGTCCTCTCTCAGGAGTACCATCTTCGCTCTCCCTTACTTCCTCTTCCTGTCCGCAACAGGAAGTCAGCCTTGTAGGTATTCAGAAGGCCTCATCATCTTCATGTATCAGGAAAAGGGGCAGGTTGGGATGTCAACCAATGGAATTTAATGGATGAGGTGGCGTGTGTGTGTGTGTGTGTGTGTTAATACAGGATGCATGCTTCTCATATTTTCACACACGCCCATCTATTTTTGGAAGCCACTGTGTTTTGGGGCAGCCCCATTAGCTTTGCTTGATTAAGTCATTAAAGTTGTCTACCCATTCATAAGTGGCCGAGCAAAGCCCCTGTCACACACCATCATTGTCCACACTGCTGGAGCCATTGTCGAGGGCTCAGCGGTTAAGCAAGAGTCGGGCATGCAGTCGAAGGTCATTGCTCAGGTCAGGTTACCCAAACAACCTTGGAATCCAGAGAAAGCGCAGTATCTGACAAAATGCAGTTTGGCTTTCCATTATAAGTGCCAGCATCTCCTTGTAGTTGCTTATTTTCTTAACTCAGCCATTGGCAGATAATTATTTGTGTTTAATACTTATTTTTGTGTTTTATGGATTAGCTGTGACAGGTCAAGTTACATTGAGTTTGTCTGACTCACTCCCCTTTACTGGTTATTTTTTTGGCACTTGGTTCTTCGAAGATAATTGTGTCATCACAGCAATATTGCAAGGTCACAGGAACCATGCTCTGGTATTGTTGCCTGTAATTTAAGTGTCAGCTAAATACCGTTATTGTGAATGTATTTGAACTCTTAAGAGCTGGTAAACACACAGCATAGTTTAAGATCAATTCTTTCTTGTTTTGTCTCCTCACTGTCTTTCATGCACCTCTTTCTGTCTCTTTCCGTCTTCCTCACGGTTTCCTCCTTAATCTTGCCCTCTCTCATCATTCATTGTTATCTCCCCCTGCATCCCTCTCTTGTCTCTTTGTCTCCAGGTGGCTATAAAAATAGTGGATAAGACCCAGCTGGACGATGAGAACCTGAAAAAGATCTTCAGAGAGGTGCAAATCATGAAGTTGCTGAAGCACCCCCACATCATCCGCCTCTACCAGGTACACACTCGCGCTCACCCACAGAGCCGAAAATGCACTCTGCTCACATCATACACCTAAGACCCATGGCCCAATAAGAAAAGTGCAAATAATGTGTGTTTAGCAGTATCTGACAGTGACAATACCTGTCACTGTACCAATACGTTGGCGATTGTAGGCTTTGGTTGGTATTGTAAAATGTACCTGGAAAAAGTTCAGTTTGTATCCAGGGAAAGTTCATTTTCTTTGTTGCACTCCTGGTTGTATATCTGGGGGGGCTGCCCAGTAGAACCACAGCCGTCACACAAACGTTTCCAGCTGTAACACCAAAAACCAAGTCAATTTTAACAGCATCTTGTCTGAAACATCCCCCAGCAGCATAATCGAATCGCAAACCTTTTGAAATCCACTCGCATTGGAAGGATTGGACACCATACTGAATAAATTGATGTTTTTTGGTTCTTTTTAAATCCTTCTGTTCATATGCCAAAAACTGCTTACTCACTCTGTTGTGTAACGGGTGAACTGCCCATCACTAGATGTTGGCCTGTTGTAATAATTTGTTTATGTGTTTAGGTGATGGAGACGGAGCGGATGATCTATCTGGTAACAGAGTATGCTAGCGGTGGAGAGATATTTGGTAAGGGAGTTCCCCCCCGTAAGCTTGATGTAAATAATGTTTTTCCAAATTTTACTTCCTCCTGTCTTTTGTTTAACCTATTGTTAGAGTTGAAATACCTCCCTGAAACTCTGAGTCATAGCCAGTCTCCTATGTCCCATTTTTCTGGTTTTCTAAAGGATTACACCTTACCTTCTGCATTTCTCCTGATGATTAATCTTGTGATTTACTTGCTTAAATCTGAACAAAATCATAGGATTCACTTTCTGTATATTCAAAAATACAAATACGAACCATAAATCTCTAAACTGTTCTGTGTGCGTGCGTGCGTGCGTGCAGATCACCTGGTGGCTCATGGGCGTATGGCAGAAAAGGACGCCAGGAGAAAGTTCAAGCAGATTGTGGCAGCAGTCCATTTCTGTCACTGCCGCAACATCGTCCATAGAGACCTGAAGGCTGAGAATCTGCTGCTGGACCACAACCTCAACATCAAAATTGCAGGTGTGCGTTTGCACTTAAGAATGTATGGGTGGGAAACTTAATTTAGTGGTTTTGGGCTGTCTTGGTGAGTGGGTGTAGGCAAGTGTCAACATGTGCTTTTGGAGCATTTTCCTGGGTTGACTTGATAAGATTGATTAAACTTCTCCTCCTTATTCTCCCCGTGTCAGATTTTGGCTTCAGTAACCTGTTTTCTCGAGGCCAGCTGTTAAAGACATGGTGTGGCAGCCCTCCATATGCTGCACCAGAGCTCTTTGAGGGCAAGGAGTATGACGGACCCAAAGTAGATATATGGGTGAGTAAACTTTTAGGTATGCGCAACAGCGTTTCCCCTAGATGTATGTTTAATTTTTTTTTTTTTACAGCTGCAGTGCCGGTGTGCACGGCACTTATCCATGAGCTTGCAACGCTAGGTCAGATCTATAGTTTGAAATTTCTGCCTCCACCCTAAGGGGCACATATTTGGCTGTGGGAGGTTTGGGCGTCCTCCCCCAAGAACATTTGATGTTTTCGAAAAAAATAACATGCAATTTTACATCATTTGGACCCTTATTATTACCATATCTGTGTACAAAAAGTTGGAAAAGCTAGAGCAGATAATCAGGCTACCCGCATGGTTTTAAAAGTATTTAAAAAGTCTTAAATTTCATATTCCAAAAATAAGGCCTTAAAAGTATTAAATTTAATTTACAAATGAACAAATTTTGACTCTGATGTTATACGGCAGTACAGATAACGTTTATGTTCACGTCAGTGTTTAGCTTTTATGTTGCTTTTAAACTTTTTTATATTTCCCTGTTGCTTTTATGTTTTATGTAAAGCACTTTTAATTACCTTGTTGTTAAAATGTGCTATACAAATAAACTTGCCTTGCCTTACACTCTGGACTGTAGAGTGTTTGCAGTGCACAAGATCTGCCATCCAAGCTCTGCGCGTATCAGTCAGTTGTCAGGAAAGAAAACAAAACTTCTCTGACGTGCTAATAACCAAACTAACGCTAGCTCGTCGCCTGAGAATGGGCAAGTGTCTGAAATTCAGAAAGCCAGAGACACGGACAAGCTTGGCGCTTGAGGCTGAGGGCAGTGCCGCTGAGGTTAGCATAACAAGCAGGTCGGAGTGCGAGCCAGTCACACTTTGGCGAGCGCTAATGGAACAGCGGAGCTGGAAGACCCGCTGCAGGTTACTGGTCAGTTAATGTTACAACAGCAACGAAGAGCATGGGTTTGTATAAGAGTAAAGTTATGTGAAAGGAAACATCCAACTAACGTTAACACACATTTAAACTTACATCACCCAAACTGGAGCCCAACTTCTTATCCCCACTGCCTTCAAGCCAATAGGCTACTATATAATACTGTATTTCAAGCAGCCTTTAGATGCTAACACAGAATAGAATTAATAATCACAAAAGCAATTGGCATATTATATAACCATAAATTGGTGCAGAAAATGTCTCCAGAATGCAGTAAAGTGTTTAATGCTCCAAATCTTCTAGGGGAGGACCCCCAGACCCCCATTTTTATATTTCCGCATTGAATATTTCATCAAATAGTGTTAAAATATGTTCTTGTCTTGTTCTCGTGAACCCAATATTGTAAATCGTGAATGTAAGCTAAGCGTATCGTCACACCCCTAATCTGAACCCTTATGTCCCCACCACTTTTCAGCTCAAAGTGACGTCCTTGATTAATTTTATCTTATCAAATTACAAACACATCACAAAAAGTTATAGTGTGTTAAATATTAATGTATTATAATAAAATATATTATTAAATTCACGTAACTTTGTAAATAATTTTCTCGGCCTTAAAATTCAGACAGATTTTCCATTATACAGCAGTGAAGTTGGTATTAAATTTCATCCTTGGTGGTATTAAAAAAGTCTTAAAAAGTCGAGAATCCTGGGGGTACCCTGATAATTAATAAACAAAAAACTTGCTGAAGAAGCCCACTGGGGAGGATCATTAGATACAACCATTAGATCTGGGAAAAGTCATTTAGATAGTTTTGATGCTCTCATTTTTCCATGGCTCTGCACCAAAGCCAGCAGTATTCCCTTTACACAGCAGCAATAACGTATTACCTAAACCTATAACATAAACATTAATGTAATCAAATCAGATATTAAACCAAAGCTATTCGCCACTGCCAGGGCATTACCTTTTATGTAGCTTCAGAGTCTAATTTTCTTATATATTTTTTTTCTGAACAGGTATTAGCAGGTATCTTTTATCAGGGAGCAGCAGAAATACAATGTTCAGTAGGGTTAGGACGATGTCCACATTCAAACATCGGGATGGACGGGGGGGTGGGGGGGGGGTGTAGTGGTCGTCTTATGTGCATGTGTTCACTCGCACAGACTTTACTTTGTTAAAAACTTGAAATGACGTTACAAGTGGTGGATATTTTACAAGCACGGACCAGGTAACGTTAAAGCAGCCTTGAACACACAGGGTGCAGATGTTGGTTTGGGTTGTTTGGGTTGTTTGAGTTGTTTGATAGGCTGCGTCATTAACAAGCAAGCGGCTCACCTGCTGCTGTTATAACGGATCGTGGGTGGAAAAATATGGAAAAAGAGATGACAGCATAGTCTGCTGAAGCCTCCCTCCGCTGCTTGTTTGGGTGGGTGATTTGCAGGCTGAGGCGAAAACGCGTTAACGTGCAACTAGGGCTGCAGCTAACAATGATTTTCATTATCGACCAATCTGACAACTATTTTCACGATTAATCGACTATCACGATTAATCGACTATCTAATCGACATTTTTCTTACCAGAAAATGACTAAAACAATTAATCAATCAATTATCAAAATAATTGTCGATTAATTTTCTTTCGATCGACTAACCGATTAATCAACTAATCATTGCAACTCGACTTAAAAGATGACCAGTTTGCAACTTGCTTTACGAACCTCAGCTCCTCCGTGGCCACCACCATCCTTTCTTTTCTTAACCAGCCAGTTTATCAGACTCATCTGAAAATTGAAGTGTAAATTAAGATTTTATGTATAATCAATATAATTGTTTGTTGAAGCTCAATCTAAAAATAATGCACTCATTGTTTGTTTCCTGCTGTCTTTTCTCTGTATAGAGCTTGGGTGTGGTGTTATATGTGTTGGTGTGCGGCGCCCTGCCGTTTGATGGCAGCACTCTACAAAATTTGCGGGCACGTGTCCTCAGTGGCAAGTTCCGAATCCCCTTCTTCATGTCTACAGGTAGGACTCCAGTAAACTCTTCCTCTTTCCCATGTCTCTCCGCCGCCTTCTCCACATCATACCTTAAACGGTGTAAGATGTCAGTAGCTTTTTTCCCCCACCCATGGGCCAGGCAAATTCCGAAGTGATGTGCTACTAAAAATAATTTACCACTATTTGCCTGAAATGTGGCGATTAAACGTGCCCTACGGCATTTTCTTGTTAAAAAAACGTTACGTTTTCAGTGCCTTCTCAGCAAAACGCACAACCCTTGTCATTGAAGTCTAATAAACATGTTGAGTGCATTTCCTTCCTCTTAAAACATTTGCAAAGCAGACTTTTGTGCAGTGCCGCATGCAGAATGTTTCCACGTTTGCTTGCTGGTGCGTTACCACAGCCAACTGCTGAACAGCAGAATAGTGTGACACAGATGGCATGACATTAATTGTACCACCCCGTCTGTGTGTACTATGTGTGTCCTTGTGCTTGATAAAAACAAAAACATTGCTCCAAAGCGCTCCCAGTGTTGACAAATTTCACAGAGTAACTTTTAACAGTAGCTTTGGTCAGCTTCACTTTGTGTTGGTTACATTTTATTTATTATTATTCCAATAGTGACAAGTATGCACACTGGACAAAATCTAAAGACTTCTGCACTATATTATGTCAACAGATACAGTGGAGAAAACGGAACAAAAGGATTTACAGCGGAGTGGGTGGAGAATTTTCTGTGGATATTAAGATATTTATTTCTACCATGAAAAGGACATCAGAATGGGATCAACAAGATCCACAGCTCTTTACTTGCAACCTTTAACAGCAACCATTCAAGCCTAGTGTTTGATTTGAGTATTTGATTAAAATATTTTGAGTGGATTATCACTTTAAGTCACGCTTTGAAATTACAAAAGAAATACAGACTAGGTACATTATGTTTTCAGGGCTGATCCACATAAATTTAGTTTCTGAACATAAAACGGCCACAATTGTGGAGAAAATGGTTGTTGCTTTGCATGTTTTTCAAACAGTTGAGCTGCTTTAATATATATTATGTATCAAGTGGCGTTATCTGATGTGAGGGCATCTGTATGTTTGTGTGTTATTGCAGACTGTGAGTACTTGATCAGACACATGTTAGTGCTGGAGCCCAGTAGAAGGTTGTCCATGGAGCAGATCTGTAAGAACAAGTGGATGAGATTAGGAGACCCGGACCCTGACTTCGACAGGGTGAGACCCCTCTAGAAATATTCAGCAGTCAGTGTTTTCACTTATAATGTATAAAGTATCTTCACTTGTAATGATTATTTATCTATCGCAAAATAATGTTTTCCACTTTGATGGTGGGGAACAGTGTTCCTTCTGTGCCTTTGTCTCTGTGTCCATTGTATGACATTTGTGACCTTTTGCTAGAGATGTTAAAGATTCATCAGTGAAAGAGATGGATAAATTACTGTTTAAATTCTATCTGATCAATGAAAAGGTATTAACCGACAGTGCACCCAGTTGGGACCCTAGTATCATAGTAGCTCTTTCAGTATTTTTAACAGTTGTATCTTATCTCTTCCAGTTGATAGCGGAGTGTGAGCAGGTGAAAACGGAGAGAGAGACCGAGCTCATCAATGAGCAGGTGCTGATAGCCATGTCTGAGATGGGCCTGGATCGAGAGCGCACACTGCAGGTTGGACCCAAATAAGTAGCCTTGTAATGATGTATTTAGATTTTAAGCAGTGTCTTTCGTCAAAAGTCATCCTAGCAACTAATTTAGTGCCCGAACGGTGCTAGGAAGCTATTGTTTTTCTCATAATAAAGAACATATTTCTCTTTTAAGAGAGTTTGCCCAACGCAAAGTCAGCCATTTTGGATTTTGTGTGTTGATTTGAATTTTCTAAACACGTTTCATGACTTTAGGTTGCAATTGCCCCTCGCTAAGCCCCGCTCTCCTTAGTTGTTGTTGCGACCCCTGCCGAGCTTTCCATTCTCGCACTGTACATATGCCGTTTACAGTGATAATGGTGGCAGATTTAACGTTGATATTTGCTGTAATTTTTGAAACACTTGGTCTTTGATTTAACGGAAGTAAACAAAAGCAGGTTTCAGATTTCTAGCTGAGAGGTGTGTATTTTGTTAGCTAAAATGATTACCCCTTAGAAGATTTTATAAATGTAGCTACCTAATGTTTAAACTTCTTCACTCAGCTGAGAAGTCCATCCATCCATCCGTCTTCATCCGCTTATCCGGGATCGGGTCGCAGGCTCAGCTGAGAAGTCTTCGTCTTAAATATGTAAAGTTATTTAATGGCTGCATGCATGATGTAATGGGGTTGGGCGATGTCTACAAACTTTCCATAGGACGATGTCTACATTGAAACATTGGGATGGACGACGGCCTTGGGGGCGCGTGTGCGTGCGCAAGGGGGATATGTCACCTATGTGACATTCATGCGTCATAACGCTACCTACAGGGAATAGGAAGCAATTCCCATGTGACAAAGATTATGCGATTTTACATGAAATTGACATTGTGTTGTTGTCTATACTCTATAAACGGCAATATCATGTATTATTGTCGTTTGCTCTGTAGTGCCCCATAGTAGACACAGGAAGTGATATCATCTTCGCAAAGTGCCAGTCATGTAGATTCTGAGCCATTACAGCTGACGTCTGGTGACTCTCCCACTGAGACCTGCTTGGATGTGAAGGCCTGTTCAATACTGCTTGCAGCTTTAATTTTATCCTGCTTTTCCCCCCTATAGTCCCTACAAACCGATGCATACGATCACTACAGTGCCATCTACAGTCTGCTGGCTGACCGCCTCAAGAAACACAAGACCCTGCGTGTTGCCCCGCCCACACTGCGCCCCATTAGCTATCCTCTTAACGCTGTACAGGTAACTTCTTGTCCGTTGGCGGCATGATGATGGTGGCTTTGCAGCCTACATGGTGTCAATTTTCAACAGTTTGTATAATGTTTTTTTTTTAGCGAGTTGGAGTTTTTTATTTATTTTTACTATAGCTGTAAACAAGATTTGTAGAGTCAGTGGGTCACGCAGTGATCTTAACATACACTATAGTTAGCCGATTAATCCTATGTGTATCCGTCTATAATATGAATTGATAGTGTATAAATCGATTCTTTGTAAATATGTTGTCAATATCCAAATCGCAGAAGCTGCAATTTTTTGATGAAAATGTGTGACAAACAGCATTATAATGAAGTACTAGTGCCACAGAGGTGCCCGGCCTACAAATCTTGTTCTCCAGATGTAAGAAAACATGTTTGTTGGGTATAGACCCCAACAAATGTCACATCATCGCGATAGTTGTTGGTAAAAATAACAATTGTGATGCAAAAATAAAAATTATCATATCACAAATCACGTAATATCGATCAAAATAATAATTATTTTTATTATTTTTTTTTACCATATGTGCAACCTAAATGTCATGATGGAGTTGATTGGCTTTAACACACATCTGCCAATCCCACTGTACTAAGGAGATTGTTGTCCTCACATGACGTTTGTGTGTGTGTGTGTGTGTGTGTGTTGTGTGTGTGTGTGCGCGCTTGTGTTCTTGCCCAGCAGACTGATCCACAGGGTAATCCTGTTAGCATGACTGTTCCCCATGTCCAGCTCATCAACCCAGAGAACCAGATTGTTGAGGTGAGTCGACGATTGCTGCTTAGACCAGGAAGGACTTGCTCAAGGAGATGAAATGGCTTCAACCCTAACTGCTTCTAACTTAAAGAGTTTTAGTTGTCACTCCTTTAAAGGAGTCTCTTACCTAGCAAGGAATTGCCACAATACTTCTTTTGTAGGATAAATCAATTAACACAGCAACATCCAGTCTTCATACTTTTGATGATTTGCATGTTTATAGTCACTGGCCGTATTTCCATTATTTACTGTTTACTACAAAAGTTCACTGCTGTTAGTGTAGCTTGGCATCCATCTCATACACACACATAATCACACATACATGCGCGCGCACACACACACACACAAAACCTCAAAGCTGACTCACAAATGCTGTGAAACACAAGAATGCGTCAGATCACTGCATTGCAGCAGGGATTTTAACTTTTGGAGCATGTTTATTAGAACTGAGCTACATTAAAAATGTACATGATGTTTTGATACATTGCCACACAAGCATGCAACACACATACACTACCACAGCGATTACTAATGACCATATATATGTGCATGTATATATTGTTTAGCCGGATGGCAGCATGGCGCTGGACAGTGATGAAGGGGAGGAACCATCTCCAGAGGCCATGGCTCGCTACCTTTCAATGAGGCGGCACACTGTGGGGGTACCAGACCAAAGGTAACACATGAACACACAGCTCTTCAACCTACCATTCGGGATTTTCTTTTCTTATTGCTACATTATCAGCAGTATTTTTTTTCTCTTTCTGTAACTGTTAGCTGGAAGGTCTGTAATTTTAGTTGACAGCTGTTTTTTATGTCTTGTGTGTATAAAGTACTTTATTTAAAACCATAATATTATGTTATCACCCATCATTCCCTAGGATTTTTATTTACGCTGCTATGTTTTGTTAATGAGCCATTACATTAAAATGCCTGATCTTGTTTATAATAACCCAAAAACTTAGTGAAAGTAAGTCTGTATCTTTCAGCAGTTCTAATTTGTCTCTCTTCTGTGGATAAAGCCTACGCCCCGGAAAAAATGTATAGTATTGGATTTATGGGTAGAAGACTGCGTCAAATTTGCATTTCTTTAAGCCAATTGTCAAAAGATGGTATATGCTGTGTTTCTGCCAACTACTGATCAAAACAGAAATCATGTGTAATAGTTGCTAGCTTTTTAAATAATCAGTGAGAGATCACAAATATTAATTGTGAGTGTTTATTGGTGGGCACATCGATCCAGGGATGGTTAGGTATGGGTTATTTAAGGGGCATTTAAATAATCTATCCCAGATAAGACAGGGACTAGTATATTCTTGCACACATACGTAGCCAGTAACTCCTTCCTGTTGTTTTCCCTCCTCCCACCACAGGACAGAGATGCAGGAGGACCTCCAGAAACTGCCACCAGGTTTCCCTCGTGGTGCAGTGCCCCAGCCCCCCTTCCCCCCACTGGCCCCCACTATGGGCCAAATGCACACACTCATGCCCACGCAGAGCTTGCAGCCCACACAGCAGCTGGAGTACAAGGTATAGCCAGTTGGGTTAGATTAGGTGTGGCCTCTGGAAGTCATCAGTTGATTTGCAGGAACCCGCAACCTATATCGATTTTTCTTTTTTTCTTCTCCCTTCTCCAATCTGACTTCCTGTGCCTGCTGATCCTCCAGGAGCAGTCGTTGCTGCAGCCACCTACCTTGCAGCTGCTCAACGGCATGGGGCCTCTTGGTCGAAGAGCTTCCGATGGCGGGGCCAATATTCAACTACACGCTCAACTCCTCAAGCGACCTCGGGGGCCCTCGCCGCTTGTTGCCAGCCCGGTCAGGATCTGGATTTCTTAATGTGTGCAGTTTGTTTATTCTCCCTTCATATAAACTGGAGTAGTGGTGACTGGTTAACTCTTTGCCTCCCTTAGCACCCTATCCCTGCGGTAGCTCCGGTGGATGAGGAGGGTTCAGACGGAGAGCCAGACCAAGAGGCTGTACAGAGGTAACCCACCATGATGGTTTTTGGTGAAGGGGTATACTGTACAGAGGTGCTGTCTAAACTGGATTCTCTGCAGGGCCTGTAACCTGTGATGGGGAAAAATGAGGATTCAGCTAGCTTTCAATTTTAAAAGTTTTCAGTATTTATTAGATTTTTAGTTTCGTAAAGCTTGATCTCAAATTATTTTATGATTTACCGTTTGTAGTTGGGAAAACAGATCTGCATTGCTGCCTTCAATGTAAGCAAACCTTTTGACATAAAGCTTAGTTAGTACTTTTTTAGAGGAGGCCAAAAACAATACGCGTTAACAGCAAATACTAGGACCCTGCAGTGTGGAATCTAGAGAAACTGTCCAAAATCTTTGACATAGAAGGAGCTGAATGTAGGCCAGGGTGAAGATAGGCACAGGTTTGGTTTATGGAGTTGTGGGGTTGCATTCAGAAGTCCAGGTCAGGGTTTCCCAGTTGGTCCTCTTCAGACCGCACCTCCTGTAGACTTCGCTGGTGTCCTGGGTTGCTGGGAGTGAGTGCCTCTAGGCTGCTCTGCTTTATCCCACGGGAGGTGGCCACTCTGCTGTGGTGCTTACTCCATTTCTCCTCCTTTCTCCATCGCGCAAGTGCCTTCTGCCACAGTTCCAAACTGAATCTGCCACCAAATCCAGCCCTCCTATCTCTTAAACTCTTTGGCCAAGAGCTTCTTTATCTCTCATTTCAATAAGTGCCAAATTATTCTCACGCTTTCTCACACAGCTTTGCTAACTCTGAAGCTTGCAAAACCAATTATTTAAAAAATGTCAACCAGTCCAATCCTTAAATTGGAAGCTGGTGGGTTATGTGATCCCATAAGCTATAACATCCATCTATGGTGTAATTTTATTCTATGTTTTTCTGATTGGCTAAGATGATATGAATGATGGCACCCATTGGCAGAGGTGGGAAGGGGCGGTCCTTTCCCCCCGTCTCCATTAGCCAATGAGGACAGAGAGCTGACCAGCGCTGCTTCCTGTCTCCCACCCTCACCCCCGTCCTCCCCCCTCCCTGCGGCCCAGGTACCTGGCGAACCGCTGCAAGCGGCACACGACGCACGCGCTCACGAGCACATCGCATGGCGAGCCCTCGGCAGAGTCACAGCGGCCCCAGGGCCCCCGCCAGAGGGGGGGCTGGGCCCCCGACACACACACCCGGTGAGGGGACACGCCCGCTCCGAGCTGTATATGCACACACACACACACACACACAATCACACTCACACACATTAAATGGGCATATTAAGCTGAACTGTCTTTTTTTTCTCTCTCACACACACTCACTTACGTGCACAGTTGATTTTACACATACACATTGGTGATGATGTATTCACACCATGTGAAGGCTGTGCACCTTCCAAAGAGGAAGCATATTTTTTTGTTAATAGTGGTTTTGGAGGTGGAGGATGTGGCACATGACAGACTTATCGCCACATCACCCGTAAACCACTATCCAAAGTAACCGTTTCTTCCCAACGAACCTGGAAAGAGCAGGTATGTGACAGGTTCACTCCAAAGTTTTAGCAGATTATTAATATATCAGCAACCTCTCAAAGCTAAATCATTACCTCTGTATTTTCTCTCCAACAGCGGCCATATTTTTGTGTTTCGGTGTTGTCATGTAGCAATTCTAGCTGTTGTCCCCCAGTATAGTATAGTAGTAAGTATAATGTGTCTCCAACTCAGTTTGTTGACGTCTTTTGAGAGGCTTTTGAGAGTATACCTTTTCTTTATTGTGATTTTTTTTTTTTTTTTTTTTTTTGGATTTGGATGAAGTGGTAGGCAGGACCTGGCTGTTGTTAAAGAAAGCATTTTCCGTTGAACTACAATGGTTGTGTAAAGCCAGAAGGATGTGTCTTTGTTCATGGGATACTTTTTGGAAAGCAAATGGACCGTGATCACCTGGCCAGTTTTTGATGAAAAAAGTGTTTCTGCATGAAAGTGACAGCTGCATCAAATATCCACCTGGTTCAGTTATTTAGATCTCTATGAAACATGCCAACACATGGTGGTAGTTTGTTTACTTTTTTACTGTGTTATGTAAACTGGCTTATCTCCTAAGCACTACACAGAGAAACCTCTGTCATCAGTGGCAAGTTGAGGAAAGAGCTTATTTATAGAAAACAATATTCAAAAAGCATTCCTTTAATGTCCTGTATTGGCAGTGTTGCCCTTAGATGAACTTCCATTAACAATGGTATGTATGCAGCTTACCTTTAACTAATGATCAGCTGTGACATGTAAGGTTTTTGTGCCATTGACTTCAGCTGTTAATGTGGTGCAGTGACCTCTGACACAATGTGTCAGTGGTTTAAAAGTGATATAAAATGTAGTCACTGTGCAACACTCAGAATATTACATCTAGTTTCCAAACACTGAGTCGTAGCCAGGTTCCCCTCCATAACCTCTGTCGTAATCGAGTGGATGAAGGAAATCATTTAAAGATTTATTTAACAAATCAGTTGTGTGAATTTGTGGGTCCTAATATTTCCTACACTCAATGTATCACAGTCAGATATTTTAACTTGTAATATATTGTGCAGGTTTGAAGAGCTCAAGCTTCTTATGTCTCTGTTTCTGTGTCTGTATGACTGAATATGTGTGTGTATCTGTGTGCGTGCACGGGTGTGTGTGTATTTGTGTGCACACGTTTGTGTCTGCTCCCTGTGGTCCCCTCTCCAGATCCAGCTATAAGGACTGTAACACCCTTCATCTCCCCATGGAACGCTTCTCACCTGTCAGACGGTTCTCAGACGGCGCCGCCACGATCCAGGCCTTCAAGGCTCATCTGGAGAACAGCAGCCTCATTAAGCAACTCAAACAGGTACATCAGTTTACTTAATATCAAGGGATATCATCTCCCTTTTTTCCCCTTGTGTGCCTAGCTTTATCCAAAGACAAATTGAGTTATTTTTTTCTCACTATCTGTAGGAGAAAATGAGGCAACAATTCTGTGGAGGGTCAACAGGTTTTATGATCAATATCAGTGACTCAACAATTACAACAGTGGTGCAACACATTTGGCTCTCAAGGCTAGAAGTGCAGAAATTGTGATACATTGCAGCTAGTCTGATGCAGTTTTGACTCTTGGGAATGCACACCAAGATTCCTGGCACTGCAAATGTGCTTTATGAGCTGAGGCAGACTCTGTGATGTAACATTCGGTGTAGGAGCAGTCACTCTTTGGATGTATACCACTGTGATGAGCCCCGCTTATTGGCTGGCTGCTGCGTTCTGCCTCCTCATGCTCTCTGCTACCATTTCATAACAGAAACAGTCAAGCTACAGTGAGAAGCTAATGGTGTCAGCTCATTTCTGATTTGAAAAAAAGTCCAGAGTGTTAATCTGAGCAAGCTTAGTGCCATTATTCATCTCTGACCAACTGTGTTTTTCCCATGGTCTTCACATCAGGCATTCGGACGTCCTGACACAAGGGATATGGTCTTATCCTTATAAACAGCATGGCAGTGATATGCTAAGACTGAAAAATGTTTAAATTGAAATTGTTGACAGATCTTAATGACAGGGATGAAAGTTAGGCCTTGAGATGCAGCAGGAGTGTTATGTGACCATTCACTCCAGATATCACTAATCTTAACCAGCCTTTTTTGCTGTTTGTGATCAAGTGAGGTGACCAAAGCGTAAACTAGTGAACCAGTCTGAGCATTGTTATTAAACACTGATGCAATTTGAACGTACTGCAGTGTTGACGCACAACATACAGTATTCCTTAAGGTGAGTTCGGACTGAGTCTTTCACCTGAGAAAACCGCAAGCTGCTTCTTGAGACATCACATCATTTGCAGTGACACTACAGTGAGATTACCTCACCCAATAGGAGGCGTAGGTAGGGAGGAGAATAATCACCGTGTTCGCTGTGCACTGACATGCTGGGATTATCATTGCTCCCAAGTGTTAGTATGGGTAGGGGAGAAGTTAATGCACACGTGAACTATACCCTGGGTCAAAGAATGTGTCTATTCTACAACTGGGAAGAAACTGGAAGTAAAGAAGTGCAGGGACAACTCTACGACCTCCACGACGAGTTCATCATACATGTTGTAGTTGGTCACACAAGCTGGCAGGCCTGTTTCATGACTTTGGGCTTCAGAAAGTGTTTATAGACATTAGGTTTCAACATCTCATTTGCATGTGGCAGGAAATTGGTTCAGACTTCTATTCCGCAATGAAATGTAACTGAATGTGATTTAGTGTCATTAACTCAAAGCATTAGCTTAATTGTATTAGTGTACCTGTGTTGTTCAAGCCATTCGACTACCTTTAGGATAACAGTCAGCCACATGACGCCACCACAAGGTGTTAAACTTTGGTTCCACTGGGAGCTGTAAAGTAGAGGAAGTTGTCGCCACACTAAACACCATGAACTAATTCCACAATGCACAATTCGCAAAGAGACTGTTTATATATGATGGTTAGTGCTGAGATTTGCTGCTTTGTAACTGCTAGCAAGATGGTGATTTCTTAAAAATATTCTACCACTTGCTGTTGATGAACCGATACATGTGGGGTGGTTAAGGGGCAGTGGATAAGACACATGCCTTTGGTGTGAGAGACCCGGATTCAATCCCCCAATGTGACCCATCCACCATTGTGTCCCTGAGCAAGACACTTCCTCCAGAGGCGTGCGACCTCTTGCATGCATATTGTAAGTCGCTTTGGATAAAAGCATCAGCTAAATGAATAAATGTAAATGACTGAATTTTACTGTACATTTTCAATCTGGGCAAAATAAGAATAGTAAATAAAATTTTGACATGCAGTGGATTTTGTTATTTGTTTATCAGCTATCCCGGATGTTGCTACTTTTACTTGTTAGCTACTTTTCTAAAAACACATTAGCCTCAATTTATAGTACTTCCCTTGTTAGTGTCTAAATTTAATGTTTGGGGTCTGTGTTTTCAATAGGAGTGCGAGCAGCTCCAGAAAATGTACGCTGCCCAACAGGATGAGCGATTCCTGGAGCACACCCAGCAGCAGCATATCCTCTACCAGCAAGAGCAACAAATCCTCCACCAGCAAATCCAGGTATTTCAAACTGACAAATGGCCGTTATAAAGATGTTATTAGAAGCTAAAGCTACACTCAGCATCCATGGTGGTTACATCAAGCACGGTGATGTTTGTAACAGTTTACCTGACCTTGTAAAGCATAGAGATCATACTTGCGTTGCACTGTGAAGGCTTATCGCAACTCTTGCATGCATTATATTGAACTACGCGGGTATCTATAAAGCACAGATGTAAGCTTCATAGAAAGTGCTATTGATTTGGTTCACCTGAGGCTTGGATATCCGGCTCTGTGGCCTCTTTTGTCTCTTCAGCTTGATTCCTTTCTTTGGGTCAATCATTATATTGAAGCTTTGAGTCAAATTTAATGTGTCTTTGCCTGCAGGGTCTGTCTTTAGGCCATGGAGAGAGCCAGCCCAGTCATCTAACCCACCAGCTCCAGAGGTGAACACACACACACACACACACACACACTTGCGCACATATTACTCATCAGCTTTTGAACAATGAACTTGATACTGTGGTGCAGTGTTATCGACTGAAGTGTTACATCATTGTCATATCACTCTCTTCTCCTCTCCTACTCTGTCCTGTCCTCCCTCAGGTTGCGTATCCAGCCCTCCAGCCCTCCGCCAACACATCCCAGCAACCACCTCTTCAGACAGCCCAACCAGAGCCCTCCGCCTGGCTCTGCAGGCATAATGCAAGGGCATGGTTAGTAATACCATTGCTACAAAGTTTTATTGCTTCAAACAATATAACTAATGGACATGCAGTGCCTTTTTAAACTTGGGATTTTTAAGGAAAATGGATAGATCTGTCTTCCTCTGATCAGAATCCTCTGACAGATTTTATAAATAGGTGACTGGTTATTTGTTGTTCATGCTTGTATGACAGTTGACTTACTATGATTTTATTTGTTTCTTTGAAATGGATACTGGCCCTTTGACATGCTGGGCGATTATTTCTCTTGATTACTCACTGGCTTTTGTCATCTGTACACAAACACTGAATTCTGACATATGTTCATTTGGAAATTGTTGAATAAATAATGTAGTAGAAGGCGTAGTTTAAGCTGACAAAATGAAAACAAAGTGCAACCAGGAACAGCAGGTGAATAAACACATCGGTCTCCAGAAACACAATAACTGCAGATAACTATGTTGAGAAAACTGATTGTATTTAGTCATTGCAACTGTACCATTAGTTAGGAAGCCAGTCAGGATCGGGCCTAATAATTAGAAGAGGAGTAGTAAAAGTAGAAATTTAGTTGGTACCCTTCCAAGCAAGCTTAGGTAGACTAAGGAAACTTTGGAAAGAAAAATCTATGCAAGACTTTGAACTTTCTCAGGTTAAACTCTCTGTTTCTGTGCCGGAGGGATTTTGCTGGGTCAGCAACTTAGACAGTATAATGATGTCAGCTCTCAGTAACTGTGGCCAGAGGTTTTGCTCTAATGACTCCTCTCTTCTCCTAGGAGGTCCGTCACCAGTGCAGTACCAGCACGGAACTCCGGCATTGTATCAGGGCCAGAGTGGCAGCCCGCCTCCCACGGGCATGCCTCGCGTCTCTCTACCAACCAATCAACAAGCAGCATCTGCTCGTCCCACCGTCCCACTGGCACAGGGTGTACCTCAGCAGCAGCAGGTGAGCCAATGACGTTTTGTTTTTGTCATTTTTGTCTCTACTGGTATTTTAAATGAATCTTTCTTGACTTTATTTAAAGGGTGATACTCTGATTGATAATCAGTATGAACACTGACTGTTTGTGCAGGTGACCATTCAGGTTCAGGAAGTGGAGCTGGGTGCGGCGCAGAGACAGGGCTTTTTGTCCACGCCGGGGGGACACAGAGTCCTCGGGAAGCAGCTGAGCGCAGACAATGCCGAGTCGCACAGGTGACCCCATCCATCCTGTCACCACGTCCCCTGATGGCCACCAAACCCTCCTAACAATACCAATGGACTGTTTCTGTGTCCTTTTTTTGCTTTTAGTTTTTTTTAATTTTCTGTTTCATTGCTCCATTACCACGTCACTCACAACAGACACCATGCTGTTTGTTCTGTTTTTACCATGTTAATCATTGTATGTTTCTCACTGTTTTATTTTTTTTACATTTCTGAAATGTCCATTGTTTTTTTTGTTTTTTGTAGTGTTATTTTATTAAGGGTTTTTATACTTAGATGTATAATTCTGGTGTTCGGGTTTAATGTGTGAGGGGTCAGACTTTGAGGACACTTTTTTTTTTACCAGTATTGAAAATTAATGTAAATCCATCATCACCTTTGCTGAGATGACATCCTCAACAAATTCTCCTCCTCAGTGTAGCTGGGTGAGTTGGTTGGATGTACGTGTTTTGAAAGTATATGTAGTAGTCAGTCATCCTGTGGCCCCTGACATCATCACCCCATAAACACCTGAAACCAGGACTGACTTCACTGAGAGAACGTGGAACACTTACTCAAAATGTATCATTTTGAAATGTCCTTACACCTCTCAGTAAATACCTGAACCTGGACGTGGCCTGAAGTGTTTGCTAGGTTGTCTGTGTGCAGTGATTTAATGAAAGCCTAATGTAGATTACTGAAAGCTAATTGATCTATTTGCATGGTGTAGAGGATTTGGGAGCGTGTTGATGCTAATTATCCTCTGCATTCCCTCCTATCTAGTCGCAGCCTTGGCCGCTTCACATCAGGCTATGACCAGGCTCAGTTCAATCCCCACCTCTTCTCTGGCGACGCCGCCTCCCGGGGAGCCTCTGGGGTTGTCGGCTCCTACAGCCCCTATCTGCAGGGAGCCTCCCTGAAAGTACCCGGCCTGGATGGTTACCAGAGCGGGGTGGTGGGGAACAGCAGCTACGGCACCCCCTCTACACTACAGCAGGCCCTGCTCTCCCCAACTCCTTTGGACTACCGCCCCCCACAACAGCACGTCACCCCCACACTGCAGGGCCTCCTGTCCCCCCGCCACTCTTTAACAGGTCACACCGATCCCAGGCTGCCCCCCCAAGACCTGGCTGCCCTGCTGAAGAGGCAGAGCCCCCGGCCGTGCCCGCCGCCCCCCACACCACCCAGCGGCGCACCCCAAGAGTATGGAGAGATGTTGCTGCTCCGCCAGCTGAGCCAAGGTGAGAGCTTAGAGCCGCCGGCACCGCAGGGTTCGTCTGGAGGCCAACACTACCACCACCTCCTCCAGATTCGACCCCCTGAGGTCCAGCCACAGCAGCACCCGGTCCAGGCACCTTGCCCCAGCTTACCCCACTCAGAGAGCATGGAGGAGGATGAGGTGCCGGCTGGCTACCACCACCCACACGAGGGCCTGCTGGTCAAGGCAGGAGAAGGTCATGAGCTACTGGGGCCTCCCCGAGGAGGCACCCCACCCTACAGCTCCCCTACACACAGGCATGGTGGCTACATAAGGAATGCTCAAGCAGCTAGAGGTAAGACCTGTTTACGTAGCTGTTATAAAACTCGCTACAGAGATTTCGAGTCTAGTGTTCGTCCTGACCTTAACTTTTGAGGTCCTTACATTTGAAGATCTCGGACATTAAGATAAACATCACAGCAGTTTATTTTTAACTCTTGGTAAAGTCATTGCACTTTATATTTGGTTTACACATATTCCCTAATGTTTTCTGTCAGAATCTGAGCATGTGGAGTGCAGGCCCCCAGGGCAGGCCATGGAGGTGCCTGATCATAATGGTGTGGGCTATTCGCGAGGTCCCCAGGGTGACGCCTATAGGTCCCGTGGACAGCTACAGCGCCACCACACCATCCAGACCTGTGACGATGCCTATGTGAGTGAACCTTCGCATTGGTTGAGGGAGGGGGGGTAATCGGCAAATTATAAACATACCCAGTCATCCACACAAAGTCCTGACTCACCACAGCTGCTGGAAGCTGTTTAAGTGTCAGTAGGGTTTTCTCTGTTTGTGTAAAGCTGTTCATTTTCTGTCTAGGATCAGGCAGACCCCATGTCTGGGATGAGCCTGCTGGCCGGGAAGGCACTAAGCTCCGCTCGCATGTCGGACATTCTCAGCCAAACGTCACTGACAGGAAGCCAGCAGCTGCACCAGCGGGAAGAGTCAGGTCAGTAGGAGACATGCGTTTATCTACCTTTTTAAAATTTGTGTGGATTTTCTTTGTCCATATGAGTAAAATATGTGCATTTTTCATGCAGTGTGTGATGTCGAGGGGGAGCTCCATGCGGCAGCCTGCTACCCCTCCTCCTGCACCAGTGACATGCTCCTCAGCTACAAGCCCCCTGACTTGCAGTACAGCATGGAGCAGGCTGGGGTCTAGCACAGGTACCTAGTACTCTCTCTCGCTCGCTCGCTCACAGTATACATGCTCACATCTGAAACAAACTTTACGTGCTTGATAACTGTCCCACCCCGAAGACATCTACACGCCAATACCGATTTATATTCTAGTACGCTCGCTCGCTCGCACACGCGCGCACACACACACACAGCGAAGGTTTTTTTTTATTTTATTTTTTTTTTATACATCAAGCTACATCACATCTTTAATTCTAAATGAGTATGATGGCAGCCGAAGCTTGTTCATACAGGTTCCTTTTGGCTCCACATACCCCTATAAATTACTTTGTGAAACTCATTTTATAGAGTTAATATCATAACCACGTATGAAGTGCTTTTGTCCTTGCTTTTATGGTTTGCTTAACATTTATTACTTCGCTTTCTCTGCACGTGTCCATTTTATCTTTTTATGTTCACTCCTTTGCAGATGTTATTATGTGTGGAAAAATGATTACCTCCTTTGGACCTTTTTTACATTTTGTTTTACAACACTGAATCCCAGTGGATACTAGAGTTACAGCGATAACCGGTTTCATGGTACCACCATATGAAATTTGATCGTTTTCAAAACAATGGAAAATCTCACCTGCGGACACACACACAACTACATTAATTTGGCAACTGTTATAATAATTGTTTAGAGCACTTGTGATGGCATTTCTCACTCTTTTCAGAAGTATTATAAACCAAACAATCAATCGATTTTATGGCGAAAATATCCATCAGAGTAATCCATAATGAAAACAACTATTAAATATTGCACTTTGATACAAAACAGTTCTAAAGAGCTCCACTTTAATCAACTACAACACAAAAATTCTGCTTTTACATTAATGCATTAAACCATTGCAACCCTAGTGGATACCATTAGGCTTTTTGACACAGATCAATCATCAGACGCCAATGAGTTTTTGTCTCAAGCTCCAAAAACATGGGATGCTGCATTACCCATAATGCAACTTATACACTGCATCCTTTCATTAGACCCTACCTGCTCCCCTGGTTCATTTTTATGTCTTTCAAACTCCACATCCCCAGTTTTTAATACAGACTTTCTGAATAAATGTGTAGTCTTCAAGCCCAAGCCAAGACAACCCTGAAAACATCATCAGGGGTTATAAATATTCATTTCTTTCCCTCTATCTCCTTTTAGGAAGCGGTCTATCCTGTGTACAGCAGTCCATATCAGCCATCCTGAGTTGTGTTGACTTGAGTTGAGCAGCATCACGCCAAACCACCGCCGTCTGCCCACGCGGGAGGCACTCTACGTCCATCTGTCTGTCTCCATCGGTCCCTGGGAGGGCAGTCTGCACGAGAGAGGGGGAGTGTTGGGAGGGTGTAGACATTAGAGGGGTGGGGGGTGGGGGGGTCACAGGCGGGGCCTCGGGATTCAAACGTCAAAGTGCCATCATTTTTCTGCACAGACATCCAGCGTTCATTGCCACGGGATGTCTCCTCTTCACCTCCCATCATGGGTAGATTGGGGTTCCACTCCTCCCTCTTTCGACTCGACCCCCTCACCTCCTCCCCCTACAAACCTGGCCCCAAGCCCACCTGCTGCCCTCACCTAATCCTCCCCTTTCACCCTTGGTCTTCTATTAACTGTTGGCATACTTCATTATGTGCCTCATTGGCCAACGCATCGATACAGTCTTGCAAGAACATAGAGTCCAAAAACACAATGAAACATACACACTGCTGCCACAAACCCAAAGTATTCACATCGTGTGTGTGTGTGTGTGTGTGTGCGCGCGCGCGCATGACTGGAAAAAAAGAGGTGAGCGGAGGGTGAAGGTGTCTAGGAGGTTCAGTCTGTTCCTCTGTCTCCCCCTCTCCTCCTGCTGTCCTGCAGCAGATCATTCCGGAGCAGGCTGAAACCTCAGCAGTGGCGGCCACTTTTCGGCCGGGTGGCGGGTGTTTTGGGTCAGGCTCCAATTGGGCAACAAAACCGCTCTCTCCAAAGATGGAGCTCAGTGACATCGCACAGGACAAACCAGCTCTCTCATTGTTGTATTTGTTTGTATTTTTCTTCTTCTAGCATTCATTTTATTTTTTATTTTATTTTAAAAATTAATTTTTAAGGCTAATGTCCTTGTAGGCATTATGGTCAATATTGTTACTCTTATTGTTATTACTGTTTTCTGTAAAAGAGGTTTTATTATAATGAATATTATTATTATTATTAAAGGAAAAACATTTCTGTGTTGCAAGGACAACAATGTTGTTCTTCGATTACTTAAGTAATTCTGCACTTTCGGTTCAAGCTATCCTCTCTGTTTCCACCCCTCCTTGCAGTTTCTCGATCTCTGTCATGCGGTTACCCTGCTTTCCAAATCCACCCTCCCCACCTCCTCCAGCCCAGCGACTTTTCACCCACCTTATGTACCCCCTTTTCTCCATCCTCCTTTCCCATGTCAGTGACAGTGTACTGCATTGTGGGTAGTTTTACCAGACATTTGCTCCTTTCCTTGTACAGTGATGCCATGTATAGAACGCTATTGCAATATCTATATCAAATGTTTTCTTTTTTGTTACTTGTTTGTTTTCAGATGTTGGGGAGGCTTTTTTTTATATCTATTGTTTATCATTTGTATTTTTGGATGTCTTCAAAATGTATTCTTTGTTTTTTTGTTTGTTTTATGAATCTTGAGATTTCTAGCCAAAAGAGGACAGAGAGAAGAGACAGTGCTCTTTCTGTGTCGTAAAAAAAAAGATTGTTCTTATTTGTTTTAATATTATTATATCGAGACACTTGAATAAGAGGAGAGTAATTATTTTGTTTTGCAAAGTATCATTTCAATCGATGTTGTTGTGACTGTCATTCTTGATGTTGGGCCTGTTTTCTGTTAACGGGGTAGTTGTGGCAGGCTATACAGGGTCAGGCTTTGGGCTTTGTCTGGGTTGGTTCGGGTGCTACAGAGACTTGACACTCTTAATATAAAAAAGTAAAAAAAAAAAGACAACAAACAAGGGAATAACTTGTAAAATAGCTGACATATCATCCTAAACATCACAAGTGTGGAGATGGACAACCCCCCCCCTTCTTTTTCTCTCACGCTGCCCTACCTGTCTGCCTTGATCCTCCCATCTTCTACTACATCGGCTTCTGATTGGATGACGCCTTATGGACATGGCCCCTCCTCCAAAGCTAACCCTGTTATAATGGCAACCAAGGAGGAATCTACAACTACTACTACTCGACCCTCTCACACCCCTCTTTTTGGTAAACATATCTCGTTTCGGCCCCCAAAAAATCCTGGAAGTTTATATCAGAGGACACGATGGCTGCGTTTCATAAACAGTCAGTGGATGATGGTTTGGACACGCCTCCAAACCACAAAAGGGAAACGTTTCAGGAGGTGACCATAGGAATTAATTGTTTGATTTGGACTTCCACAGCAGGGGAATACAAGGTTGTGGTCAGAGCGAGCGGGAAGGGTGTGCCCGCCTTAAACTTGTCCGCCGAGGTCTGTGCCCTAAGCTGAGCGAGGCTCAAGCACATCCAGATGGGGGTTACAGCACACTGGGGACAACAGCAGAAGATTGAGCCCCACCCTTTTCTCCCTTTTTTTTTTTTTTTTTAATAAAATTTTTATTGTTTGACCTCTTTATCCTCCCATATACAGAACCCTTGGATATTGAGTCTATATTGGGCCAGCAAGAGACTGTGGTGCCAAAAAAAAAAAATCAAGCTCCACTTGTATGTGTTTATACTTGCCAGATTTCACAATACCTGGCTGCTCGGTTGACTTTTTGTATGCTACATACATCTGAGAGCTGTAGATGGTGTCACGCAGCGCCTGTGCTTTCCCTTTGCACCAACTTCCTGTTTACCAAAATCTCCTCCTCCTCAGAGCAGATGGGATCAGCTTTAGCGGCAGATCCGAATCTCTAAAACAAGAGGAGCATACAGGAAGAGTAAACAGCCAAGTGGGATGGATTCAAGAAAATAATGTGTTTTCTGTTCCTTCGCAAACTGAGGCAGTGTCTCGTCGGGCAGAAGAAGCTTTGTTTCCGTTCCATCTCGGTAGTCCCTCCAGTTCGCGGTCATTCCTCTTTCAGATCTGTCCTCCTGTTTTCTCTCATTGTTTACTCCAAGCCAAAACTGAGATCTGGAAGAGAAAGAATGCTTGTTGGGTATTGGAGAGGAAACGACTGGAATGGAAGACATTGCATGTCTCTTGTCCCATGGCAGGAAAGAAACTCTAAAATTAAGACGAGAGGCTCCACCTTGTCTAATGTCATGACCAGTACCACAGCTGTTGTTTCAGATCTGTATCGAGGGGGGGAGCAGAGGCACGCAGGAAAGGACAGTTTGAGTGAATGAAAAACACTGAAGATGATTCAGAGGTAATGGGAAGGAGAGAGCTGCTTCACACTCTTCTGCCTGATCAGACTGACCCTTCTCCCCCATTTTCTTTGTCTTAACTTTTTCATCCCTGCCCGTTTTTTCTTTTCTCTCTCTCCCTGCCTCCCTGCTCAGCAAGCAGCTCTCTGCTCTACTCGTATTTCTTAGGTTCATTTTGTTTTCTATTGGCTCATTTTGTCATTTTTTTTTTGTTATGTTCATTTCTGTTGAGTACAAAAATACTAAAGTGCAACAACAATGATTTAAAAAGAATATCAACCAAACTGAGATGAATAAATAAAGAAATATATATAAATAAAGAAATAATTTAAAAACCTCATGGCTTGTGTGTCTTTGTGTTACGTGCTACTTGTCTGGGATCAGGATGGGGCATTGTAAGCTCCTGTAGTTTCTGCATGTTTTAACATAAAATTTTTTTATATATACACATATACAGCTCAAAAAAATAAAGGGAATGTTAGAATAACATCCTAGATCTGAATGAATGAAATAATCTCATTAAATACTCCTTTCATTACATAGTTGAATGTGCTGACAACAAATCCTCACAAAAATTATCAATGGAAATCAAATTTATCAACCCATGGAGGTCTGGATTTGGAGTCGCACTCAAAATCAAAGTGGAAAACCACACTACAGGCCGATCCAACTTTGATGTAATGTCCTCAAAACAAGTCAAAATGAGGCTCAGTAGTGTGTGTGGCCTCCACGTGTCTGTATGACCTCCCTACAACGCCTGGGCATGCTCCTGATGAGGTGGCGGATGGTCTCCTGAGGGATCTCCTCCCAGACCTGGACTAAAGCGTCCGCCAACTCCTGGACAGTCTGTGGTGCAACGTGGCGTTGGTGGATGGAGCGAGACATGATGTCCCAGATGTGCTCAATTGGATTCAGGTCTGGGGAACAGGCGGGCCGGTCCATAGCATCAATACCTTCCTCTTGCAGGAACTGCTGACACACTCCATTCACATGAGGTCTAGCATTAGGAGGAACCCAGGGCCAACCGCACCAGCATATGGTCTCACAAGGGGTCTGAGGATCTCATCTCGGTACCTAATGGCAGTCAGGCTACCTCTGGCGAGCACATGGAGGGCTGTGCGGCCCCCCAAAGAAATGCCACCCCACACCATTGCTGACCCTCCGCAGAACCGGTCATGCTGGGGGATGTTGACGGCAGCAGAACGTTCTCCACGGCGTCACGTCTGTCACATGTGCTCAGTGTGAACCTGCTTTCATCTGTGAAGAGCACAGGGCGCCAGTGGCGAATTTGCCAATCTTGGTGTTCTGCACGGTGTTGGGCTGTAAGCACAACCTCCACCTGTGGACGTCGGGCCCTCATACCACCCTCATGGAGTCTGTTTCTGACCGTTTGAGCAGACACATGCACATTTGTGGCCTGCTGGAGGTCATTTTGCAGGGCTCTGGCAGCGCTCCTCCTGTTCCTCCTTGCACAAAGGCGGAGGTAGCGGTCCTGCTGCTGGGTTGTTGTCCTCCTACGGCCTCCTCCACTTCTCCTGATGTACTGGCCTGTCTCCTGGTAGCATCTCCATGCTCTGGACACTACGCTGACAGACACAACAAACCTTCTTGCCACAGCTCGCATTGACGTGCCATCCTGGATGAGCTGCACTACCTGAGCCACTTGTGTGGGTTGTAGACGCCGTCTCATGCTACCACTAGAGCGAAAGCACCGCCAGCATTCAAAAGTGACCAAAACATCAGCCAGGAAGCATAGGAACTGAGAAGTGGTCTGTGGTCACCACCTGCAGAACCACTCCACTACTTTATTTTTTTGAGCAGTGTATATAAAAAAAATATTTTGTGTTTCCAACTTCCAGGTAGCCTTTGACTTTGCAGAATGTAAATCTATCGCATAATGTCTCAGTTCATTATTGCCTTATTTACCATAATTATTTGGGCTGCAATCAATAACTGTTCTCATCTGATTCATCTGCTGATAATTTTTTCAATTTACTGATCATCATTTGGTCTCTAAAATGTTGGAATTTTGTAACAAAAAATCCCATCGCAATTTCCTAAAGCCCAAGGTAGTGTCTTCATAGCAATAGCTTGTTCTGTCCAACAGTGTACCAGATGCTCAGGTTGTTATCACAACTCCCAACACAACTGGGAGACTGGAACCATAAAATGACATTTTTCCTTGTAAAATGACTGATTAATCGTTTAAATACACAGGGAACAAAAGACAGAAAACATAAATACATTCATGGAGGAGAAAAAGGATTTAGAGTTTTGAAGCCAATACAGATTTTATATTTGGAAAAGCATTTACTTGTCGGTGCTATCTAGCGGACAAACAGTGATGGTGACACTGCTTCGGCCTGGCTGTAGTTGTATTGTGATTATTCCACAGCTTTGTTTAGGCTTCCCCTCTACGTGATGGAGAATTGACAAAGCACTTCTAAATCTTTGAAGATGCAAATAATTCTCCCATTTCCATCACGGCAGTCTGGTTTTCATGGTTCTCAGAAATAAATGGAAACTGTGGCTCCCTGGAAGGTGGGTAAAATATCAATGCAAAAATGGTCCTTTATACATAAAACAACATAAAAATTGTTTTGTGTGTGATTCTGTTTGCAGTGGCTATCCAGTGTCTGTGCATTCTTTATAACAAATATTTGGACTTTCATCCATGGTGTCGCTGAAAGGTGAAGGATTTCCTTTGGCTGAATGTAGCAGGATTTACCTGTTTGTGTCACAACAGCAAAAAACACAAAAAAGTTTAAAGTGTCCTAAATATGCAGCTGGTTTAATCACCACATGAAGCCTAGACGTGACCTAACCTCTTCTTGACCTTGTTCCACAGATGACTGAAGTAAATGGTATTTGCTAGATGCATAGCATTTTGGCCCTCCCATCGAAACCTGTTTTTCAGTCAGAGACGGACTTAAGGGCAAAGTTTCCTCAGGGGAATTTATCTTCATAGACCCCAAACAAAAGCAATACTTTTTATTATGAGGTACTGGGATAAAAATTTTAATCACGGCATTTCCTGAGGAGTATTTAAAGCTTTAGCGAAGGAAATATACAGTACCTAGTCTATGTGTTTCTTTTGTCTGCCTTTTGGCTGCAGCACTCTGCATGATGCTGCTCACCTCTGTACAGCTGCACTGCAGAGGCTTTCCAGTCTGAAGTAATTGAGCTCAGACAGTGTGAGCCATGTAGAGTGTGTGCCGTTGTATATCAGGGGTTACTTTAACATGCCTGAGTGACGATGGATAGGAATGATGGAGGATAAGAAGAGATCTGTTTATCCCTCTGAATTGACAGTTTACCCTCTTCTATCCACCACAGCTCCATGTTCAATCCCCTAATGGATCGTTAAAGATTGATGCTTTGCACATCATCATCTCCTCTCCCACTCCACCCCACATCGGTTCTTTATTTCCTTCCCTCACGACTCTGTGCCCACTCTCCTCTCTCTGTGTCCTTCGCTCTCTCCTCTCTCCCTCTTTCTCTCCATCTCCTCAGCTGCCTGCTCCTTCCCTCCCTCATCCCCTCCTCCCTTCCCCACTCTCCTCGTCCTCTTTAGTGGTGGCAGCGTGACTGCCTGCGTCAGCGAGCCCTGCAAGCCCCTGCCAGCTAGTGAACGCTGCTACTGGAGCTACCATACCCTGCAGAGATCCGTGTGTGTGTGTGTGTGTGTGTGTGTGTGTGTGTGTGTACGCAGATGGGAAAGGAACTGAGTCAGGGAGGGCTGCCTCTCATCTCCTCGCTGTTATCACCATCCTTCACTCTCCCTCCTCTCCTCCTCTGCTGCCATGGAGCTCCAGCAGGCTGAATCACAACAGCGTCTGCAGAAAGGGCTGAGGTAATAACACTGTGTGTCGTAGAGGGCTTTCTTTCTGTATTTAAGTGCACACATCTGCATTGAAATGCCTGCATGCAGCCTTACAAAGTGGAGTGTGTGTATATGTGGACCTACAGTGTAATGTGTAGCCCCTTGCTGCCATATCATATTGCTCTGATTGTCAGTGCAATCCCAGCATCCGCAACCTGAGGGCAAAGAGATGTAACACCTTCTGTCACGTGTGCATGTGTTTCAAAACTGGACTTGGGTCGTCTCCATATGTGTAAGATTATGAGTGTTGCTTTGATGGCTCAGTTCCTGCTTTCACCCGAGGTGCTCACACAGATCACGTGACCCAGATTGCAAGCAAGCACTAGATATTACTCACTCCCCACACACAGTGTATGTGCGCTTGCACAATCACCGATCAGTCATGCAAATCAATGCTGGACCAGAAGTGACCTACTGAAAAGTGAGAGGCATGTCACTAGCTGTATGTGAAAAGTACCGCCTGCTTTTGTTTTAATAGCATTGCACTGAAAGTTTCATATCAGCTCTGTCTTCATCTTTAGGCTTGCATTTCAATCTCACCAACAACAATCTACTTGCCTTTAAAGTGAGAATTAGTCAGAATCAGAAACCTATATCCTCATGTACCACCAGAGTTATTGAGCCATGTAGATAGTTTTGCTTTCACGTGCCTACCTTTTGAGATATCCGTCGGTGATTCTTTGGGATAATCCATAGATCCTTATTATGGACAAATAATTACCTCATGTACTTTCTTCTCCAAGCAGGTAGATGTGTATGCGTGTGTGGTGCTCCTCTGGGCCATTATGGAGCGTGTGTGTCTGAGAAGGTGGGCATCAGGCTCCGCTGTTGTGTTCCTTCACACACTGGCCTTATCCTGGACAGGTGAGGCACACAGCAGCCTAGTAAAAATTAACAGTTCCTTTTCAACAATTGGAATTCAACCAAAATTGACCTCTAGGTTATTGCATTGCACCTATTTTAATGGTGAATCAGCCATGATAAAACAGTGGGTCATAAACAGGGCTGTTGTCTCATCCAAATTCAGGCAAACTTGGTCCATTGTCTTCAGGTAAAATTTCTCCTTTTGGAAAATAACAAGCTAAATGTCAATTGTTGTGGAATTTCCTTTAAAATAGGCTACATGTAGCATTAGCTGCATGGAACTAGCTGATACCATTTTGGATGGAAGCGGTGTTTACTCGAAATATCTTTAGAAGATAAAACAACAACCACAAACTGCAACTTACTAGCAACTTGGTCAACGTTAAAGAATTAATTTTCAAATTTTAATTTTATTTATATAGCGCCAAATCACAACAACAGTTATCTCACAGCGCTTTTCATAAAAGAGCAGGTCTAGACCGTACTCTGTGATGTTATTTACAGAAGCCCAACAATTCCCACCAAAAGCAAGCACTAGGCGACAGAGGCAAGGAAAAACTTCCTTTTAAGAGGCAGAAACCTCGAGCAGAACCATGGCTCAGGGTGGGCGGCCATCTGCCTCGACCGGTTGGGGGTGGGAGAGAGAGAGAGAGAGAGAGAGAGAGAGAGAGGCAGCCTACACAATATACACACACAGAGGTACAGACAGTAAAGGTGATGTTGCTATAGACTAAATGAAAAATGGTATAGATATGTATAGTAGTGTTAATGATAACAATCGTAATGTTAATGATTATAATA
>NC_060166.1:11148293-11215714 GCF_021292245.1 Micropterus dolomieu
AAGCAAATTTCAAGGACCGCCTTTTTTCACCTACGTAATATTGCGAAAATCAGGAACATCCTGTCTAAAAATGATGCAGAAAAACTAGTCCATGCATTTGTTACTTCTAGGCTGGATTACTGCAATTCCTTATTATGAGACTGCTCCAAAAAGTCCATTAAGACTCTTCAGCTGATTCAGAATGCTGCACACGTGTTCTGACTGGAACCAGGAAAAGAGATCACATTTCTCCTGTCTTAGCTTCTCTGCATTGGCTTCCAGTAAAATCCAGAATAGAATTTAAAATCATTCTTCCTACCTACAAAGCTCTTAATGGTCAGGCACCATCTTATCTTAAAGAGCTCATATTACATTACTACCCCACCAGAGCACTGCGCTCCCAGAATGCAGGGTTACTTGTGGTTCCTAAAGTAGACTAGGAGCCACAGCGTTCAGCTATCAAGCTCCTCTCCTGTGGAACCAGGTTCCAGTTTGGGTTCAGGAGGCAGACACCATCTCCACATTTAAGAGTAGGCTTAAGACTTTCCTCTTTGATAAAGCTTATAGTTAGGGCTGGCTCAGGTGAGTCCTGAACCGTCCCTTAGTTATGCTGCTATAGGCCTAGACTGCCGGGGGATTTTCTATGATGCACTGAGCTCCTCTCTCCTCTACTTTCTCTCCCTTTCTCTCCCTCTGTATGCAACCTCATCCCATTATTGCATGTTACTAACACAACTTCTCCCCTTTCTGGTAGTCTTGTGCCTACAAAGCTCTTAATGGTAAGGCACCATCTTATCTTAAAGAGCTCATATTACATTACTACCCCACCAGAGCACTGCGCTCCCAGAATGCAGGGTTACTTGTGGTAATCAGAGCGCCAGAGCGTTCAGCCATCAAGCTCCTCTCCTGTAGAACCAGGTTCCAGTTTGGGTTCAGGAGGCAGACAACATCTCCACATTTAAGAGTAAGACTTTCCTCTTTGATAAAGCTTATAGTTAGGGCTGGCTCAGGTTAGTCCTGAACCATCCCTTAGTTATGCTGCCATAGGCCTAGACTGCGGGGGGATTTCCTATGATGCACTGAGCTCCTCTCTCCTCTACTTTCTCTCCCTCTGTATGCAACCTCATCCCATTATTGCATGTTACTAACACAACTTCTCCCCTTTCTGGTAGTCTTGTGCTTTCTCGTCCCTCTCCTCTCTCCTCCTATCACTTCCTGCAGGTGTTTCTGGCTCTGGAGCTGTGGAGTCTGGATCTGTGGCTGCGGGTCACCTGCTGCCCCCGTGTTCCTGCTCGACATCATTAACATTACGATTGTTATCATTAACACTACTATAAATATCTGTACCATTTTTCATTTAGTCTATAGCAACATCACCTTTACTGTCTGTACTTCTGTGTGTGTATATTGTGTGGGCTGCCTCCCTCCCCTCTCTCTCCTTCCATCCCTCTCTTTTTCTCTTTTTTCCTCTCCTGCCCTCTTTCTCTCTGTTCCTCTCTCTCTCTCTCTCTCTCCCCTTCACCCCCAACCGGTAGAGGCAGATGGCCGCCCACCCTGAGCCATGGTTCTGCTCGAGGTTTCTGCCTCTTAAAAAGAAGTTTTTCCTTGCCTCTGTCGTCTAGTGCTTGCTCTTGGTGGGAATTGCTATATAAATTGAATTGAAAGTCCTGAGTTTTTTTGACCCACCCACCCTGAAAGCTGACTTTGGCATAAGCACTGCATGCAGTTGGAAAGCCTAAGTCGTGTTATTTGCACACATTAATGAGAGTGGGCTGAGTCAGCAGTGGTCTTGTATTTGACCACATTATATTAATTGTTTCTAAGATTCTGTCCTCCTCATTTATGTAAATGTAAGTCAAGATATCACCTCTTAGCATAATACCGTCTAGTTTCTTTTATGTCTTTACTGGCTGACTTAAATAAATCTACACAGACATATCACTCACATAGGTATTGTATTTTACTTAACGTGAACCATTTTCCCCATAACTGACAAGAGAGTTGAACAGTCCTTTTGCCATTCTAAAATGAAACAGCATTCCCATCACTAAAGCTGTACATTAAGGTGAAGACAGTCACTGAATTGCATCATAACCTCTACATAATGTAGCTCACAATCACTGTGTCATCAGAAAATATTTGCATGTGAATCCCTTCAATGGTGAGTAACGTCACTATGCAGACTACAAACCAATGCATACCATTAGATATGAAGCGCAGGCCAATGTGGTCCAAAAATGGTCAGACAATCCTTCAGGCAGGTAAATTGAGCAGCATCATGAAGGTACTTAAGAACTCCCTCAGATAATAGTATTATGTTTACTCTGCTGTTAAACATGAGGACAGATTGTCTTGGATGAATCACTGTTAACATGGACCAGCTGTTCTTCACAAAGATGGCAGCCTCCCCAGCATGACGTTCTCTATGTAGACCTGGTAAAACTTATTTTACCACCGCTCTCAATTTTACATTAAGGGTAAAACATACCCCTAAAGCTCAGGTAGGCAGAACCAGCAAAATATGGCTAGACTTGGAAAGTATCCAACTGAAAAAAATCTCACCCATTCCCTTCAGGCCTCCGTCCAAAGCCACTCCCCCAAATCACATTATCGTGCACAGGAGTCAGAGTGTTTGACTTATTGATTGCTGCCAGGATGAAAAGAGAATTAAAAAAAAAATTATTATGCAATAAATTGCCTACCCCAGCTTTAAATTTAGTACCAACATCCACCCTGAGTTACCAGTTTATTGGGTATGTCTATACAAACTAATGCGACTCAAAACAAGCAGCCCTGCAGTGAATCCTACCTGTATTACGTTTGTCATATTGAGTTTTTGTATATCCATATATTTGCATATGAATGTCATATGTTGGGCTGACACCTACAGTTTGTGTCACGCTTCAAACTGAAATAGAGAGGCTTTAACTCTGACAAACTGGTCACTGACAAACTGATTCCACCACACCTGATGCTGAGTTTGCACTGAAAGTGATTTCCTTATTACGTCCAACTGAGCTGCTGATCGATCACTGTGTTTCTTTTGTTACCACTCCATTACCAGCACACCTCTTTGGGTTGATGTACTACAGTCTGAAGAGCGTCATTAATGCTGACATTTAATTACAACAGTAGACAGGAGACTGGGAATCAATAGAACCAGAAGTTTTGCCCTCTCTTTAAAACTTCACTTTATCTTCTCTTACTCTTTCTTTCTGCAATTCTCTGGTTCTTCCTATTTCTTACTTCCACATTTGTTTTACTTGAATGTGCACAAAATTTGCAAATTTGTAGAGAATTGTAGAAAATGGAAAGATAATTATGAAGTAATGATGAATTACTTAGTAACAACTCAGTATCAGTGAGTTAGTAATCAGTGAGTTGTTATTAGTTCTCTGCCACTCAGAAGTTGGTTCAGATTTAATCAGGAACAACTCATAAAGAAAGCAGTCAGTATCAGTTGATTCACATATTTATGAACTAATTACTACCTACTTATGCATTAATACAGTATCTGTCAGTGTGTTCTCTATAAACATATTAGTCCTTGATTTGGAATTGTTCAGGAACTACTTATTAATGGGTCATCGGTTCCTCACTTGTTCCTTTAGTAAATACCCACAATTGTGTGTATCACAGTCTAGTGATACAGTGTTACTGATTAATTTAAAGTCTTAAATGCATGATGCAGTGTTAATGCTGTTTAATTCCTGCCAAATGATTACCTCTACAGGATACCTGCTATTTCTGAATCACGTAAACAAGTCCTGTTATGTAGCAGTGTTGCACATCAAGGCTGTTTTTGTGAACTTTGTTCTCCAGTTGATTATATAATAGTGGACATTTCTGTCTCAGATCACAGAGGGAATGCCATTTGGTTTCAGTTAATGTTAGCTGACACTCCCACAGGTGTTATTCTATCACTATTAAAGACTGATCAGAGATCAACTCTTAACCTTTGCAAATTTACGATAACAGTTATCGTAAATTTGCAGACATTTTTCCGAACACGGAACATGTCAACATAAAGGCTCCCAGCATCATGCAAACAACTTATTTATATGCGCTGATGTTCTTTTAAACAGTTTAGTCCTGTGGCATCATCAGCCTAATGGATGCAACTGAGCAGTCAGCTGGCACACCAAGTGTTTATTAGCTGTTGTTTCCTAACGTCTCTACATGCTCACAATGGTGGTTTAAAGTGAAACTGAAAGCGTGAAACACCAAATATGCCTCTGCCCTTTTTTGGAGTAACTGCTCTCATGTCTGGGTGTGCTGAAGGTATGAGATACTCGAAGCCCCTGGAGTTCCAGCATTATGTTGAAACCGTCTGTCAGCAGTCCAATTTAGAGCTAATTAATGTCATATTATAAAGTGTGATGGTTCAGTCATCTTATTACAGTTGTTGGGTAAATAAATTGCATCTGCTTCACAGTTGTCATGTGAGCAGGAATTATTTACTAAATAAAGCACTAGAGCATGTGGATGCTGAAAAGGTATCGTTTACTACCGGTTGGTTGGGGTGCCAGTACAGTGGGCTAGCATGCACCTCTCACGTGTTACACCCTCCAAGTAAGGATCGTTGGTGGCAAGTTAAAAGAAGTGGCCCTCTACCAAAGGCACAAAGCTTCATTTCATCCTCCAGCCATTCTGCTGCATTAAGGTAAAAGAAAACATGGGAAATTAGACTTCCATTCTGGGTAATTAGTTTGCAGAGGGTGAGCAACAAAGGAGAGACAGAAATCTGCCATGTATCATCTCTGTGTGCTTCTCCACGTGTAACACATAATTTTCTACCTTTGTTTAAGGTGCTTTTGAAACACCAGAAGCACAGTGCCCAATGATTATAAAAATGTGCCATATATTGAGTACTGGAGGACAGCTGTTCCATTACTAGGGACATATTTAGCTACTGACAGTGACAGTGTTTCCCTCATGATTTTAAGAGAGGGCATGCACATTTTAAAGTTAAATACATTAATTTGGTGTAAAATTAAGAGGCTACCAATAAAGAACTTTACACTCTTGTGAACAATGTTGTGCTCTAGTAAACTATTTGATCATAAACCCATTGTATAGCTATAGCTAAAAGCAACAAAAGTCAACAAATTTATTTAATGTTTTTCCAGCAAACATAAATCAAAGAATAGAAAACACAATAAGTAATTTCCCTAACATTTTATTTATTTATTTATTTATTTTTACTTTTAATGGATACATATATTATACTTTTGATGAATATAATCCAATTAAACGTCATGGTCTCTCTTCAGGTAGGACTCTCATACTGCAACACTTTGTAAAGAGAGAAACTGACAGGATAAAGTCGCTAACCTGCCTTTCACCTCGCTCTGGTCCGTTTCACAGGATTTACCATAAAGGCCTGAATATGTCTGCACTCCAAATGTAGGTGCGGCTAGCTTAAAAATAAATAGCCTTCTCACAAACGAGTGACAGAAGCAAACCGTTAACGTTAGTGTACTTACCTCTAAAGAAAAGTGGTTGTCTCAAGTTGGATGCCAAAGTGTGTGAGTGGGTGAGCTTACAGCAGCGCGGAACAGCACCCACAAAACACAACATTAAAGGTCTGTAATGTTATTATGAGATGTGTAAAAATATTTTCAGTTAATTTTGAAACTATGGCAGAGCAAATTAGACTGTGGCGGGTCTCGTTAATTGATGGGAAACACTGCAGTGATGTTGCCTTGCTGCGTGTGGGTGACTGCATATATCGTAGGAAAGGTGTTCATAGCTCGGCTGATCATGATTCAATGAACCAAGAAGCAGTTAAAGAACAGTGAAGAAATACACACAAATACACTGAGACCTCTTAGTTGATTACGACAAAAGCAGCAAATTAAAAACTCCGAACAGTCATTAACAGTTTCTCTACATTGGAAGGGATCGGAACCATTGCACTTCACTGTATCACCTATCACATGGAACCGTAGTTTGTGTCTGTTTTTGTTGAGCTTGTTGTCCTGTTTGTTTATGCTTGTTCTCTATATGTACATTCAGAGCAATGTAAGACTGGAGTCAAATTCCTCTTAAGTGTACACATACCTGACTAATAAAAGTGATTCTGATTCTAACGGAGTCAAGCACGAGTTTAGGAAAAGGATGAGAGGGCTGGACATTATTTTGGGTTCCTCTCAACTTTAAGCTATTATTTAAAGCTCCTTTTTTAGTTTTATTTGATTCTAATCTTAATAGTTTTCCAGTTTCCGTGCACCACTGGGAGACTCTGATCACGTGATGGTCCATCTGATTCCTGCTTACAGGCAAAAACTAAAGCTCTGTAGTGAGGACATCAAATAAGTGGACTAGTGAAGCTGTTGAGGACCTCCAGGCATGTTTGGACTGCACTTCCTGGGATGTTTTCAGTACTGCTACCAACAATCTGGATGAGTTTACAGAGGCTGTGACATCCTACATCAGCTTCTGTGAGGACACATGTATACCAACACGCACCAGGGTGAGTTATAACAATGACAAACTCTGGTTCACAGCTAAACTCAGACAGCTAAAGTTGGAAAAGGAGGAGGTATTTAGGAGTGGTGACAGGGCCGGGAGCAGGGCGTTAAAGTACAGGTTTAGCAGGGAGGTGCGAGAAGCTAAACAACTGTACTCAGAGAGACTAAAGAACCACTTCTCTGCAAACGACACCACTTCTGTCTGTAGGGGGTTCAGACAGATCGCAAACTATGAACCCAAAGTCCTCCACTCCATAAACGATTCTCGCCTGGCAAATGAGCTGAACCAGTTTTACTGCCGCTTTGAGAGTCAATCGGACACCATCCCCTGTGACTCCTCCACTCAGCTTCAGCCTCAGTCCACCACATCTTCGCCCCCTTCCTCAGAGCTGGCCAGCTCCACCCCCTCCCCTCCTCTCTCCATCACAGAGAGGGAAGTCAACGGTATTTTCAGGAGGCAGAAAGCCCACAAAGTAGCTGGGCCGGACTCCGTCTCCCCCCTGAAGCACTGTGCTGATCAGCTGTCTCCGGTGTTCACAGACATTTTTAACACCTCACTGGAGACATGCAATGTGCCAGCCTGCTTCAAAGCCTCCACTATCATCCCTGTTCCCAAGAAACCAAGGACCACAGGACTAAACGACTACAGACCAGTTGCCCTGACCTCTGTGGTTATGAAGTCTTTTGAGCGCCTTGTGTTGTCCCACCTAAAATCCATCACAGACCCACTCCTGGACCCCCTGCAGTTCACCTACAGAGCCATAGGTCTGTAGATGATGCAGTAAACATGGCCCTTCACTACATCCTCCAGCACCTGGACTTCCCAGGAACCTACGCCAGGATCCTGTTTGTGGATTTCAGCTCTGCTTTTAACACCATCATCCCGGCCCTGCTGCAGGACAAGCTCTCCCAGCTGAATGTGCCTGACTCCACCTGCAGGTGGATCACTGACTTCCTGACGGACAGGAAGCAGCACGTGAAGCTGGGAAAACATGTCTCTGATTCCAGGACCATCAGCACCGGATCCCCTCAAGGCTGCGTTCTTTCCCCCCTTCTCTTCTCCCTGTACACCAACAGCTGCACCTCCAGTCACCAGTCTGTCAAGCTCCTGAAGTTTGCGGACGACACCATCCTCATTGGGCTCATCTCAGGTGGGGACGAGTCCGCCTACAGGTGAGAGATCGACCATCTGGTGACCTGGTGCAGCCAGAACAGTCTGGAGCTCAACGCTCTGAAGATCGTGGAGATGGTCGTGGACTTCAGAAGAGCACAGCCCCACCCTCCCCCATCATCCTGTGTGAATCCCCAGTCACCACTGGCAGCTAAAGAAGTTCAGCCTGCCAAAGACAATGATGGTGCACTTCTACACAGCCATCATTGAGTCCATCCACACCTCCTCCATCACCATCTGGTACGCTGCTACCACTGCCAGGGACAAGGGCAGGCTGCAGCGCATCATTCGCTCTGCAGAGAAGGTGATTGGCTGCAATCTTCCTTCTCTTCTGGACCTGTACTCCTCAAAGACTCTGAGATGAGCAGGAAAGATTGCAGCTGACTCCTCCCACCCCGGACACAAACTGTTTCAGACTCTCCCCTCTGGCAGGAGACTGCAGTCCATCAGGACCAAAACCTCTCGCCACAAAAACAGTTTCTTCCCGTCTGCAACTAGCCTCATTAACAAGGCCCGGGTCCCCCACTGACACTCTCCCCTTGCAAATGATACAAATGTCTCTGCACATGTAAATACTGTTTCATCTTGTGCCGTGCACAGACGTGGCACGTCACACATATTTGTTGTTGATATGTACACAATATTTTCTTCCGTTGCGTTACTTCTGCACGACACAGACCCAGTATAATGCACATGTATATATCTGCAACGTTGTTCTTCCATTCCATATTTATATATTTCTACATTTATTTATGTCAGCTGTATGTTTGTCTATGTGTAGCACCTTATCACCACAGCAAATTCCTCGTATGTGTAAAACACTACTTGGCAATAAAGCTCCTTCTGATTCTGATTAAAAAAGTTTGAATATATTTCACAAAGTAAAAGATGACCAGCTTTGTCTGAAGTGAGTTGAAATGAAGTACTGAGATCAGTGAAACCTCATCAGTGGAATAAGCTATTAATAAACACTAATAATATATAAATTAAGTACTGAATGCCTGCCTCAGGTGGTTTCACATTTCAGAACATTCTCATCTCAATGCGTCATAACTGACGCTTTCAGACAGCGTGACAAAGCGAAAGGATTTTACGCCAAAGGTACCCTTCAGCGTCTGTATGAAACGCCCCCGTTTGCTACGTTGCAGCAACACAAGGGAGGCTAACCCTACCTGTTAGCCGGTCGACATTCATAAAGTCAGTGACTTAGGTTTAGGTACTAACATTTCTGATGGTTGTGGTTGGGGTTGGGGCTTTGGGGGGCTGTCAACACCTTTATCACGAACGTATACTGTAGCTAGCTAGCTACCGCTAGATAACTAGCACTTCCGGTCTTTATGGGACGCCCCAGAGTGTCTCATAGAGACACTTCCGGAAGCGTGTCATAGAGACGCACCCAGTGTCACAGAGACACACCCGGTGCGTCACACACAGATAACTACGCTTTGTCACTCTTTCTCAAATGTCCGTATATGACGCCTTCATGCATTCAGTGTTTTATCACTGATATTTGAACCTATTTCAATCACAGAGTTCCACTCTTTCATTTTAAAGGTCACCCAGACTAAAGAATGACCTACTGCCTGCAGAGCAGCAGCATATGGGACATTTTCTAGCATAATTATAAGAACTACAATCTTCAGAACAAAGGTTACAATCACCATCTCTTTGCCATCAATAGTTTTTTATCCTCAGATCAACAGGTGTTTAGACACAAACACTGAAAGAAAGAATAGTTCATCAAATGGTCAATTCAGAAATATAAAAGTCTAATAATATGTTAACTTTTGAATCTCGGTAATTTATTTATTCACTTTCTCAGTGGACTTGATCAAGTAAGGAAAAAACAGCTTGGATTTGAATTGTTTTAGAAAAACTGGTTTGCAGGAGAGCACATTGACTATATGAGGAGCTTAAATCATGTTGATGCTTTGTCTTTAGACAACACCATACTTCTCATTTAACTCTCGGCAAGGAAGCAAACCTGTTTCCCCCCCCAAAATGTTGAACAAGTCGTCTGAGCACAATACGGAATTTTGAGCGCTTTGAAGATCAACTGATGAGTAATGATCAGTTTATAGTATGTTGTGCCTGTTCCAGGTAAGCTGGGAAATTTGGCCCTTGATGCTAACTCAATATCTCCTGCCTGTCAGCTGTGCATTGAATACCCCCAAAGGAAAAGACTCTTTAGTTAGTTCATTATGTGAGCTGCTATTAGCTCCTTCACTGATGCATTGGTGCACTATTGAAACATATCTGCTGTGTCTCAGCTGGATCGCTCATTGCTTTATGCACCTCCTATTTGTTATTCAATACACATCATATAATATAATTTGTGATAATAGAGTCATATCACATCAGGCAATTTGATGACTGGCCTTTTAAGCCTGTTGATTAGATGACTGATTATCGACTGATTACTCCCAATCTCCTGGTGTCATCAGACACAATTAATAACCTCTATAATGAAATAATTGAGTGTGTGGGTAATGACACATCATGATGGAGAATCTCTGATATTTGTTTCATGGTGTGACACTGATCAGCATTAACTCAACATGATTTGTATTTACAAGAGAACGAGGCTGATATATTAAACCTGAGGATTCTACAGCTGTCAACTCCAGTGTAGCAAAAACACCACTGGAAACTGCAGCTTCAAATGACTTCACACCTTTCTACGCAGTCACAACAATGCTGATTTTAAAGGTTACAAGTCGTCTCATAAAGTGTACTGTAATAGTGTAAGACCCTGACAACACTCCATCAAAACTCATAACAAAAACGTAAATAGACCTTTATATTATGTAAAGACCAGGCCCTGCGATAGATTTGCGTCTTGTCCAGGATGTACCCTGCCTTTTGCCCGATGTCAGCTGGGATTGGCTCCAGTAGTTAGTTTGAAGTTTATCTGTACCTAGTGTTCTTGTCTTGTTTTACTTCCTGTGTTTGTGTCCTCACTGATTGTCTGGGGGGTTCACCTGTGTGTCATTATTTTCTTCCCTCCTGTTGTATTTAAGTTGTTTGCTCCCTTCACAAGGTGCTGGTTCATTAGTTGATGTTTGATGTTTCACTCCTGGATCGCCAGTGTATCAGCCTCACCACTTACCTGTAGGTGCTACAGTTAATAAACATCACTTGAATCAACTGTGTTTGTGCCCAAAACATATGTTTCCTGCATTCAGCTCACTAGCTAACCCTGACAGGAATATTAGCACATATGCAATGGAAAAAACCAAAACCAAAATGGAGTCTCTATTTGTGGATTGACATCTTTGCTCAAATACTCAGCATTTTGATGCATGCAAGCTAGAATGAAGCCATTGCTCTCTAAACTGTAGTGGCAACTAAAGGAAGGTTGTTCTAGAATTTAATCCTTGAACCATGTACTTGAAGTAAGTATTTGTTGTTAGAACTCTAAATGTTGTTAAAATGTGGATTCTCCATTATCTTTCCAAACATTACAAGTGACTCTAAAACTCCAAAACAGCAACAACAGCAACAATATGTAGACAAAAGCTGGTTATTGTCTGTGTCTTGCAAACGTAATTTGGGCCCTACACATGAACATGTGTCACATTAGTACGACAGAACACATACTGTAAAACTATGCTGGCATTGTATTGGCTGAGACATATGGATGCATTTGGAGCAGATACATAATTATATTCATTAAAGTGGAAGTGTAGCTGAGGGGTCTACTACATCTAACCACTCCAACACAGCAGTCAAAACATCTCATTAGTCTTTTGGGACTGTTTGACTCATTAAGGGAGATGTGATGAGATTAAGGACCCAAAGGAAACAGAGCTAACTGACAATCAGTCTTCCTCTTGCTTTCTCCCTGTCTCTGTGTCTCTCACTGTGAACTCAAGAAGTAAACAAAGCCCTCATTAAAATTACAAAGTTTAATTTGTCCTAATTAATTGGATGAATCCTCTAGAAAAGGGCATCCATGCAACCCTGATGAACAGTGAAATACCAGACTACAAGCTTCAGTCAGCTTGAGGAGCAGCAGTGCAACATAAAGGAGCCTCATCTCGGTACTGTGTGGTATCAAATCAGCTGCCTTTAAAATGCATATTTTATATATTCCTGAACACACCCTCACATTAGCCCTAAATTCCGCTGCATTGGGAAAATGCAGAAAAAACAAAATATAAAAACACACTGCCCCAGCTGGCTTGAGCTGACCTCACGGTTTCTCTCGAAGTCACTGCTCAGTATTTATTTTGCTGTCTTAGAGAAATTATTCCAAGCTTAAAACTGAGTGGAGCCAGCAAACATAACTGTTAAGCAGGGGGAGCTGAACTACACCAGCAAGAGATGGGATTGGCTGCAGATGTTGAACTACTGAGTGGGAAGTTAATGAGGAACAACTCACAGAGAAAACACACAGGGTGAGAAGCTGTGATAGGAATCATTTTAGCTCTGTTTTGTTGGCTGCTTACCCATATGACAGCTGCGTTCCACCAGATAATCCACATGTTTCTATGATGGAAACATGTTAAAAACTTCAGCATGGTCTGAGCTGTAAATGGTCAATTTTCTGCAAAGGAAAAGATACACAATAGGAAACCAAAAGACTGAAATTGTTGCCAACTTCACTTTTTCTGCCAATTTCCTGTTTAAAACAATTGAAAGGAAAACTCCTTTATGCGTTAATGTATGCATTTTAAAAGTTTGAGAGAGAGAATAGAAACACTCCTCAAACTGACTAAGTGGGAACTTTTGATTGCAGCATTGACTCTGACGACCTGATGGTGTTGCTTCTGTCACCACTTCATTAACAAACATGTACAATAAATTTTAGAGCTGATGTACTTACAGTCTGGAGAGAATCAGTACTCACTGCTGACGTTTAATTACAGAATTAGACAGGAGAGAAGACATGGAAACAAATTGTATTTGTCTCTAGGACTGACTCTTTCTTGTTTGTTTCTCTCTTGCTCTCTGGTCACACTGAAAAGGTGCCAGCTCATGCTGGCAAGCAGCCAAAGTCTATATCCTGACCAAAATATTTTCAATGTGAATGATATTCCAGGAAGTGTTGTCATATAGATGACAAGTAGATGTAACTGTCTGAACATTCAACTCCTTGAGATAGGCCAGATCAGCTCTATCAGTGGAGCCATGGTTCCACAAGCTTTAGAAATGACAGGTGGAACAATGTAAAAAAAATGAAATCAGTCCAGTGGATTCACAAATATCAAAATAATTTCAATGTGGTGAACAGTGTCAACAGCCCTTTTCTGTATACCTCTTAGACACATATAAACACACATACAATCAAAATATTCAACTAACTAACCCTACACTGAGCTAACTGTAGTTGTACAGGAGTAGGTTCTTGTACATCAGGTGACAAGTGATCAATGATTCATGTGCAAGAGAAGAAGAGTACAAGTTTGAACATGGGAAGTGTGAGCTGTTTTCACCAAACGCGTCAATATTAAAGCAGAAAGTGTCAAACTGAAAATCCAGTCTGGCTCAGGCAGAATGATGAAACATACAACAAGGTAGAAACAGAAATCGCTCTGGGATTCAAGGCAGATGTGTGTGTGTGTGTGTGTGTGTGTGTGTGTGTGTGTATACATGCATGAGTACTAAAATCCTGCTTTTTAAAAAGCAGCTTATTTTAGGATGTGGAAATTCCTAGTCTCGTTAGAATCTTGAGATGAGTATTGATGACAATCAAAGTATTTAGTCGAGTAATCTCAGCATCACCTTCCATAAACAACAGTCCTTTTGTCCATTTCATTCTGGTTTTGTAGTAGTAGCACTAGACTTGACATTGACGAATCAGCTCTAACTTAGCTCTCCTCCAGTATGGCTGCCAAGTAGAGCAGCAGCTCATTAGCAGAGAAGCTGTTTATGTGAGAAGACACCAGTGCAGTGTGCATGCCGAGGCAGTAATGAATGTTTACTTGTAAGTGGGGAAAAGTAGGAAACTGGTAGTTAATCACTAAAACTGTAGTTAAATGAAATATAGCAAGACTTGTGTTACTGATATATTTTCCATGATATTCTTTGTTCATGATCATTTGATTTGTTTTCAGTTTCCCTCTGTGGGGCTTCAACGCATGAGACCTTACAGTGCAAGGGGACTGTGTGGCAAAGTGCATTTACATTCCTTGCTCTTGTTCCACATCGCTCATTTTTATTTTAGCCTCAGAGGAGAGAGTAGTGTTCATTTTCATCTGCCAGCAGCAACACAAAGGCAGAAACAACACAAGGGTTCAGTGGAATCATCAAATAAATATCATGAAAAATAAAGTTTGCTGCCAGTCAGAAACGTGAGACTGAGCAGGGTACATTATTACTGCTGTGACAAAACATTATTCATGATGCATATGTAAGGTGTGTGTTTGTGTGTGTGTGTATGTATTTTACCCACTGTAGCACAATGTAACACCATCAGAGACTTGCTCTTAGACAGTAAAGATGTCCTTTAATAGTGGGCGATTCCCATGATGTGCACAATATAAAAACACCTGATTTATTTAGATACAGTCGCAGGCATAAGCACACACGTCATGAAATCTGTTCTAAATCATAGCTCCATGCACCATACTGCACACGTATGCAGACAAATGTCCCACACACAGCAATTTGCAAAGAGTAACTCTGTTGTGGGAAGATTGCAGCTTTAATGTATTAGAGAAAAAAACAAAACAAATCGTCATGACTTTTGACATGCAGTTGACATGAGATTCAATTTAATCCACCCTCAAATTCAATGAATTAGTGTTTAACAATTCCACTGCATTTCACAGCTATGGCAACCATAAACCGATCACTGTAGATGAAAAGCAAGAAAAAATCTTATTACACTCCCTCATTGAACAGAAAATTCATATTCACCTTACGTTATCCAGTTCACTCATCTCTTACACTGAACACAAGGTTCTAAGCTTCTGGTCCCTGGGTGTCTTAATTAATAATTAATTTCCAGCCCACAGGGTTTCTGTCCTCCAACTAATCTCATGTCAGTGAGAAAATTCCCAGCTCATAATGTAGAGTAAGTTGACTGCTTTGTGTTTGGTAGCTGTATAGGTTTTAAACTATTTGAATCTTTATGGGGAACTCCAGAACCTCGGGACGATCTTCAAGCTTTTCATTGGCTTGTGAGAGTAGGACCATAACATTTCAAAAACAAGTGTTTTTACTGAGAACAGCAGTTTGAGGCCGCTAATATCCAGACCCATTAGCATGCTGGGATTGAAATGGACAATTATCCCATGCATTCATCAAACCTTAGCCCAACTGAAGAAATGAGAGGAAAGAAAACTAAAGACTAAACAACATAGTTAAACGCGAAGGTCAGCAGCAGACTTTAAAAAAAGGAGATTTATTGCGGGATGTTTACAATAAAACTCCTGGAGCTAGTCCGCAATTCCCGAGATCGTTATGATGTCTCATTAAATTCACAACCTGCTTGAGTGTCGCTATGTTTGTTTACAAGGTGCAAATTTCGGAGGTTTGCACCTCGTAAGACAGCTGACGATAATCCAGTGTCTGCAAGGGATGACCCGGTACTGGTCTGCCCCCTAGTGGATTCAGGTTTAATCCTCCAATTACACGCAAAGTACACCGGCAAGTATGTGAACGAAGCCCTTTGCGTCGCAGAAACCTGTCTACGCCTATGCATTGTTAAAAAGCAAGTATATCCAGGGCTTAAGCAGGCATCTTTTGTATATGGATCAGCACCATGGACAGAGACAGTGCAGTACCAGAGCACAGATGAGGTTCACTGTGAAAACACAACTCTGTTGATAGTGAGCCAGTCACATCACTGTTCTCATAGCTCTGAAACAGAATGTGATGTGTATGATCACATCGATCCAATGCTATTTCCATTTTACTTTGCAAAGCAAAATATTTAAAGAATGAAACATAAATAGAGAAAGAAAGGAGGTAATCTTCTGCATAACAACAAAATCTAAAGTTAGAACCAGTCTGATGTATGTAGTGTGTTTTCAACTTACTGCAGCACAGACATTTCTACATGTTTACATGACTTACAAAACACCTCTTCCTCCAGACCTTCTGTTGTAAACAAATTAGATACAAAACAACAAGTGAGTCTATAGCTTTCTAGTACCAGATGACATACATGGTTGACTGAACAATCTGTTGCTCCTCTCCATCCTGCACTTATCCTCATTCCCGTTGTTTAAATGTGACTGGTTGACTTTGAAATCATTTCCTCTTAAGGAAGCTAAAATGCAGCAACAGATGAGACAATATGATGAGTGTCACACAGAACTTTACTTTTCTCCCACATGGAATTGATTAAAACAGTGAGAGGGAGTTTTCTCTTCCACAACAACAGATGGGAACGCTGCTGAAAGAAAAATGTGTTTTATGAGTCTGTTGAGTATTGTTTCTCACAACATTGCCTAATGTGAACTTTCCAGGTGTCAAGGAATGTATGTAGGAAGATGTTATATTTATCTATATTTATCTTGTTGTTATTGTAGTCTGTGTTCATTTCTCATATAAGCTAAATCATCAACAGCTTATTACATCTCCTGTTTGCCGTCTCTAAACACTCTCAAAATGCAAAAATACTGTGAATATTATTATTTTATATATTATGAGGATCTGTTATTTTGTTTGATTCAAACTTTATTCAGTAAAACTGTTGTCATGAAAGGAAAACGTATTTCCTGACTGCTGACACGTGGTGACACAGAGACATTGCTAGAACAGAATCTAGTAGGGCGGCAGTACAAGTTGTCAGTCAGTCACACATGTTGTGGACAAACCACCAAGTTACCCTTATTGTTAAAGCAGCCCCTGTTAAATTCCTGTTACTTGGTTATCGTCCCTGTAAGATTCAGGGTCACTGTTGAATGTGAGAATAATGAACTGACTAAGTGAACACAATAGATAAGAATCATTTGTAGTTTTTACATGTCTCAGACCCAAAACATTATTACAACCCTGATTACACTCCCATTTTATTAACAAGCTCTGTTTGCCCTCCTCACACTTCTATTGCACGTATTTCCCAGAGGCAGGATGATATGTTGGTATTATTCTGAGGAGCTGATGGTAGCAGAATCCACAGTAGCTGATGAACAGTCAGAGAGAATAATATGAATTCATTTATTTTTCCTTTGAGGGGATTCAATAGGTCAAAGAATCCTGAAGATTTAATTTAATTTATTGGTGACATGTGATAGAAGACTTTAAGACCACAAGGAGACATTGAAAAATGCACATTACTGACAAAGATATTCAGTTAACAATGAAATAAAACAGCAATAGCAGTACGGAGAAGTAATAAAGGCTAGGAAATTCACAGACTGGAGATGGAGTAACACAAACATGCTGTAACAGGTCAAACTGACCACAGAGAAAGCTCAAAATTACTAAAATGAGTCAGTGATTGAAAACTCGCCATATGTCAGGATGAACTGGAGTCACTATTCAGTCCGTTTTCACAACATTCATGCCCTCTGGGGGATGGTTTGGACAGAAGTACAGATCATACTCAAAGTTAAATGCAAAATAGAAGTTAAATGTCACCATCCATCACAGCTGTGATACAGACTGTACTGTTATGACTGCCTGTCAAGGCCTCGACGCACACATAAGTTGGCAAGTATAAAGTGATCTTAAGTGTGAGCTGGCAGTGAGCCCTGATAGAGGGAGTCAGCTGCAGTTATGGAGCACCAACGCCATCCATTAGAGTAAGTGACTGACTGTCGGCTGTGGATCAAACACTTCCCTTTAAAATTGTCAGTCAGTCATGAGTTAGCGTCTTCTTACACTCAAACCTAATCTATAAGACTTTGCAGATAAGAGACAGGAAAGACAATATGAAAGATGCTGAATAAATAAGACAGAAGAATGAAAAACCTATAAAAAAGGGGAATAGATAGATAGATAGATAGCTGAACTATGTTGACCATTTAAAACACAATGACTTTTGTTAGAAAAGCTAGATCAGGGTGTAAAATAGTTCTGTCACCGGATTGCTGTTACAACTCCAGCTCCAGGACCTTTTGGTCCACTACATCTACAACAGCCACACCTGTACAAAGAATACATTCATTGTGATTTATAATTATCAATGTAAAAACACCAAACACAATACCTAGTTTAAGATGAAAGGCCAGCGAATCAAAACATACTAACAACTAAGGTGAACATGAAGAAAAATGTTTAAAACATCTTATCAGTCTAATCTAATGTTTTGGATGCTTACTGTCTCTGCTGCATAATCAACCCATTACTACATTTTTTAATGTAAAACCAATACTACAGTTGTTAATACGTTTAAAACAAGTCACTCACTTTTTACTCAGAGAGCAGGAGCAAGAAATAAAGAAGCAAGTGTCAGAAGAAGAGGAAAAAAACAAGTAGGAGAGGAGGAGGTTGAGATCAGGATGAATAACTACTGTACATGCATTACTTTAATAGATGGCTGCCAATGCAAAAAAACCCCATCACTCCCATCACAGCTGCACTCATTAAAATAACTACACTCATTATTGTATCCCATCTGTGCACAGAGTTTAGCAATAAAAAAGAATAAATGATGCTTAATTCTGATCAAGATGAGTGGGGGAAAATAATTACAGTTTTTTATTGCAATGTGTCTATCTGGGCAGCATTTGGTAAATATAAATCAGAAATGTACGATTACACATCCTTTTCAGGATCAGATATACAGTTTAAGAGAACATGGGGAGATATGAGAGGACAGGACCAAGGATTGGACACTTAAGGGACATCCATGTAACACTGTGGCCTTCATTTAAACTGATGACTAATAGTCTTCAGTTCATTTGAAGAGGAGTGTTTTGCTATTTTCAAGGGAAACAATAAATGTCCAAACTGAAAATACCTCAGTGCACCAGAGAGTCTGAAGCCTCCTTTAATGGAGGTAAAAAACAATCTAATTTCTATTATAGGGTAATCTAATGTTCACTTTCTCCATTATGAACGGTCATCAGCTCACCATCTGCTGGGCTACATTGTTGATCAGATCTAGACAAGAGACATGCAGGCAGGTTAATACACAGCTTTGCTCCACTGTGAATGCATGTTGGTATGGAATCCTCAATAGGGTGTGAGATCTCGCTGTCTCTAAGAAGTTTAATTTCTCCTGCAGTGAAAATTACTTAATTTTTTAGCAAGAGTATATTTTTTTCCACTTTCCTCAGCACCAACAGTGAACTCTGTCACAGCGGAGACTTTTAGACACCGCAACAGAGAGGCAGACAGACACATATACAGATGAGTACACACAAACACTCTCTGTGTCGTGACCTTGAGATCTGGAGAACCATGAAATGAAATTGCATTGCACGGATGTCTCAGTGGAGCGACACATTTGGTCAGTGTGTTGAGCTGCATAGGAAGCTGTTCTTGGTGCACTCACACGTGTCAACAAACCAGATATAAATTGGATTTCTGTGTTTCATTTTACAAAGAGAGGGTCAGATCATTAATGTAGACCATTCTTCACAACAGCAGAGTGAGAGAAACTACAGGGACCTGCTTGTACTGAAAGTCAACATATGGCCTGTATGTATTTTACTTAATATCCATATGCACATGTAGGTATTCACATGCCCTGACTGCAATATTTTACAAGGAGAGTGGATTTTTAAAATAAATGTTTAGACAAAGCAGGACACTTCTGACTTTTCACACAGAAGGCATCAAATGTAGAGTAGTTTGTATCACGCATGATTTCGTTTCGCTGTCTGATTTTATTTTAAATTCACAGACGAGAGCAGATTCAGGAGAAAGACAGAGCTCCACCAGCAGAGTGGGACAGCAGCTCCACAGCCTTCACGCTCTCTAATGTGTGATTGGCACCAAGGCTACATACCAACACAGCAGAGCATGAGAGAAAGAGTCTCTGCTGTATCACATCCTGAAACTTACAGATGTCAGAGCAGGACTGATGCATCATACAACACAGATACTGTAGAGTAGTGGGAGCAGAGGGTCTCTGGATGAGTATTATTCTGCTTTTATATGTTCTTTATAAATAATTTCTATAGCTTTGGGGTCAAAACAAGGTTTTCTTGCCTGAAGGTGGAATTTCCAGTTAATTCACTTATTATTCAAAATCACACAACAGGCCATTTTATTTTTTATTAAACCTTTATTTAACCAGGCAGGACACTTAAGAACAACTTCTTATTTACAAGGACAGCCTGGCAAGAGGGGAGTAGGAGAGTGAGGGGTGGATACAGATTTAGACAGTGTTGCATGACTACATTTGATCTAATAAATTTATTCAATTTTCAATTCAATTCAATTTTATTTATATAGCGCCAAATCACAACAACAGTTATCTCACAGCGCTTTTCATAAAAGAGCAGGTCTAGACCTACTCTGTGATGTTATTTACAGAAGCCCAACAATTCCCACCAAGAGCAAGCACTAGGCGGCAGAGGCAAGGAAATCGGCCATCTGCCTCGACCGGTTGGGGGTGAGAGAGAGAGAGAGAGAGAGAGAGAGAAAGAGAGAGAGAGTCAGCCTACACAATATACACACACAGAGGTACAGACAGTAAAGGTGATGTTGCTATAGACTAAATGAAAAATGGTATAGATATGTATAGTAGTGTTAATGATAACAATCGTAATGTTAATGATTATAATAACAATACGACTAGTAATGGTAATAGTTGTTGTAGCAGAGGGTGTCGAGCAGGAACACGGGGGCAGCAGGTGACCCGCAGCCACAGATCCAGACTCCACAGCTCCAGAGCCAGAAACACCTGCAGGAAGTGATAGGAGGAGAGAGGAGAGGGACGAGAAAGCACAAGACTACCAGAAAGGGGAGAAGTTGTGTTAGTAACATGCAATAATGGGATGAGGTTGCATACAGAGGGAGAGAAAGGGAGAGAAAGTAGAGGAGAGAGGAGCTCAGTGCATCATAGGAAATCCCCCGGCAGTCTAGGCCTATAGCAGCATAACTAAGGGATGGTTCAGGACTCACCTGAGCCAGCCCTAACTATAAGCTTTATCAAAGAGGAAAGTTTAGTTAGTTTAATACTTTGGAAAATACACTTCCTTGTCTAGAGTTAGATGAAAGAATTAATACCACTCTTAACTCTCTGTCTGTTATGAAGCTAGAGCCAGGAGACGGTTAGCTTAGCTTAGCACATAGACTGAAACAGGGGGAAGAACACAAGTGTAAATATGACAAGCTGTGGTTTTACAGCGGCAGGAAACAGTACAGATTAAATTACATATTATAATAACATATTAATTATTGAGCTTAAGCGGTACTGGTAAGGATTCTGTTCATTTAGACAGAGCCATGTTAGCTATTTTCCCCTGCTGCGAGTCTCTGGGCTAAGCTAAGCTAACTGGCCGCTAGCTATGGCTTCAAATTTCACTGACAGATATGGGAGTGATGTTAATCTTTTCACTTAACTCCACAACAAAAGGAATAAACACATTTCCCAAAATGTCAAACTACTGCTTTAGCTTGTAATATTAGTGTAGAGACACTTTACATGCAGTCCTATTACAACAATACTGATCCTTTACTCACAGGTGCAATTGAGCCCGCCCCCAAAATTGACGGACGGCACAAGGCAGCTGTGACATTGCAGGAGAACATGACACACCGGTTCAACTGCCAATCAGGTGGCTGGGATCCCCGTGCCCCTCCCTTGCTTACCTGGTACCTGAACGGGGAGCAGCAGAGAGAGCCCCACCGTGGGCGCCTGGTGATGACGTCGCAGGAAGATTCTGAGGTCATGAGACCGGGAACCAATCACAACAGCACCTTCTCTCTGCGGGCCAGGAAGTGGGACAGGGAGCTAGTGTGTGTCGCATCGAATCCCAGGACAGGAGAGAGTTACAATGCCACGGTCACACTCAATGTCCAATGTGAGTCTGTGTAAAATATTTCAGGATTGTAAGTGGACCCAGCTAATTTCTGTGGATACAGTGATTGAAGTGCTGAGTTGTTCATCTTCTCTGTCTCCCAGTTCAGCCAGAGATCCTCAGGGTAAACGCCCACTACAGTGAAACCTCAGAACCCGGCCTCTCCCTGGTCCTCTTCGCCTTGGTAAGGTCTAACCCGCCCGCCACCATCACTTTTGTGGACCAGTCCGGCCAGCTGGTAGCCAACACCTCTGACTTCCTCATCCTGGACTCACGAAGCTATCCCTGGTTGACCAATCACACGCTGAAGGTCATGCTCAGTAACCTATCAGGGAATGTCTCGCTCAACGCCAGCAACAGTGTGGGAACTGTGCAGAGTAACCTAACACTGGCAGGTCAGTGATGGTAAAAGGCAAAATGATAAGTTCTCTTTTATGCTAAGTTAACTGTATCCTGGCTGTACCTTCGTATTTACCATGCAAACACAAGAGTGGTATTGATCTCCTCATCTACGTTTCAGTAAGAAAGTAAATAAGTGTAGTTTCCAAATTGTCAAACATTTCCTTTAACTCTCTCTCTAGAGTTCCTTCAGTCTCGTGTGGAGGTGCCCATGCTGGGAATAGTGACTGGGGGAGCCATGGCCTTCATGGCCCTCCTCATCCTCAGTCTGATAGTTCTCTGCCTCATGCAAAAAAACAAGATCAAGTCCTTTGGTGAGACTGGAGTGTGTCTCTGTGTGTTGGAAGTCAGCTGGAAAATGTGTGACTGTAGCTTGCATTGTTGTACTTATTCAGCAGGATGAGATGTCTTCTTGTCTTATGTTACAGATGAGCCAGTGGAGATTCTGATGACCAAGAAAAGGTAAATAAAGTAATCAGACATCTGTCATTGGATATTTGTGTGAACCACCTTAATAGAATACACCTGGAGAGTAGGTAAACCAGGCCAACAAGACTGGATAAGCATTTGTCTTGGAGTTGGATATGTTATGGTAGACAGTATCTCCTTTTACCCATCAAGTGTTGAATCTTTACCTCAGAGGTTACCAGCTGAGTTTTCATTGTAAACCAACTGTGATTGCCTGCTGCCATATTTTGCCTTGCTGCCATAAAGGAAAAGGTGAAATAAGTGAAGGTCTCTTCTCATTCTCAACAGGCAGTGTTCAGCAAGTTACTCAGGGATTGTAATAAGTGACTTTTTACTAATTACCCCTTAAAAACTAATAATATTACATTACTTTTTACTGGGTAGTGAAAGAAAGAATTCATAACAGCAACAAGGAGTATTCTTAACGCCACTGGCTTAGATAAATAAATATAGCCATGAGTCAATCCTGACTTTTTAACTAACGTCTTTCTGCACTTTCATTTATAAGAGCAGTATTCAGTGTTTTTACAAAACATTGCTGCACTCCCAAAGAGTGCATGCATCACTGGCAGTAGTGGACAGTCAGCAAAGAGTTTCTGTATACAAGTATCACATTGCTGTGCCTGTCAGCAGATGCTTAAATACATTTTGGCTAACAGCCGACTTCAACAACATAAGATCTGGCTCCTTGACTTGAACTGCCCCATGATCTGCCACGCAACATGCAAACAGGTCAAAGACAACAAAACAACTGTTTACTTGTTAACTCAGTAACGCAGCATTACTTGGATTAATAACGGTAATATTATTACTGTTCTGGGGCTGAACAGTAATCCTTTACACTACTAGTTACTGAGGAAAGTAATAATATAACAGTAACGCATTAAGGAGTAACGTGTTAATGCCCAACATTGTCTACAAGTGAAGAGTAACAGATTTATTATATATGTTAGGACAACCTCAGATAAACACTCCATGGAGGCCCATTCAATCAATTTATTTGCTTTCTTTTGCTGCTAGTTAGATGAGATAATTGGTCCCCTGTTTCCAGTCTTTGTGCTAAGTTAACCTAACGAGCTGCTGCTTTATAGTAACATCCGGCAAAAAAGCGAGTAAGCAAATTCCTTTTAAGTGTCCCATATTCACTCATGGCAGTTCAGCATCACACAAACATGTTGAACACTTGACACATGTAGACAGTGTCCTGCAGATTATACTGTAGATGCTAATATGCTGACAAGGGCCTAGCATTAAAACATTACACAAAATCACGTCCACCTGTCACTTTTAGAGCATGAAAACACCTGTGATGTTGAAAATAGTCAATTGAGGGTTAAGGCTTGTGTATAAGGACTTTTAACAAGTATACATCCCCCCATATCCTTTTATAATTTTTGCAACCACCACACTCCTGAAAGCGTTTTTGTATTTTTATAAATACTTTATGACCATCCTGCAGAACAATAACACTAAGTTGGAAATCTCTCCTCCATATTTCCTGCACAGTGACTCTGCCAATCTGAAGGCAGAGAAAGCTGATAAGACCCACATCCCGAGAGAGAACATGTCTCTGCCTTCTAACATGCAGCTCAACGACCTCAGCACTTTGAGAAAAGGTAAGAATTCAAACTCCCTCACCTCACACACAGATGGGTGGAGCTGTGTGTGCGTGGGGGGGGGGGGGGGGGGGGGGGGAGACTGTATATCACATTGACAGCTTAGAAATATGAAAATACTGTATGCTTTTATGCCAAAAATGCAATTTGTGAAGTTGTGAACTCTTGTTCATGAGGTTCGCAAGATGGCAAAAGTCTGGAGGTCAATTAAAACATTAATCAGTCAGTGAACACCACTCAATACAAATATTCAGTTTTCACAATCAATGCGCAGCGCTAAAGGTTGGCAAAATGGAGACAATAGGGTACCTTGCATTCTGAAATCTGAAGTACATGGCAACACAAAAGTTTTCCAACCAACTTCCACTGTGGTGTAAAATGTGATCAACTGTGGTCAGGTTATTCCCTCCATAATTCCTAAAGAGTTTTAATGCAGCATAAAATGACAGTGTAGTCAGGGTTGGAGTACTGCAACAACTGCCCGTGGGTCCAAGGACTGTCAGGGGCCCCAATTCATTGCGTTTCAGTAGTATGTCGTAATATTTTTGTCCCCTGGCTCCCTATAGTGGGTTAATTCATTAAACTTAAACTGAAATCTTTCAAACCTTTTTTCATTTTAATCCTAATGATTACGGTTTACAGCTCATGGAAATCAAAACTTCAATATCACAAAACTATTAGAATTTTGGAATAAAAATAATAAAAGAATTTATAATACAGAAATGTCGACCTGAGAAGAGAAAAGCTCTAATCAACTAACTAACTAAAAACACCAAAGTCTGGTTCTGATGCTAAAAACGCTTTTCTTTCAGTTACTTATTTAAATTAGTTGTTATTATTCCAGCTCCCATGGCTGTGCTGTGTTGTTTATTTATTTTGCTTGTACTGTTCCACGTTTTCATTTCTCACTCAGTTGTCTTCCTATGTCAGCTGTTTATTGCTGCTGTTCGGCTGTTTGCCTCTTTGCTTTTGTTTTTTTGTTTGTTGTTTGTTTTTCTCCACCCCAGGCCCCCCTCCCTGTTCTCTTACAGGTGTTGTCCTTTCTCTGTGCTGTCTGTTTGTGTGGTGTTTGTGTCCTCCATCCCCATGTCTGCCCCTGTCCGGCCCAGTGACAAATAAATAATAAAACAGAAAAGGAGTATTTTAATACTCTCTTGTTAAAGTAAAATCTGTCTGGCACAACATGGCATCCAGCTCCTCATACTCTATACCAGACTGCTGGGCAAGACAGGTTTAAAAAGAAAAAAAAAACAATGCACTTTTCCACAATGTTTAATTTCTTTTAAAATGTACCTCTATGTACAACCGACCTGTTGCTGTAACATGTATGGGCCTAAAAAAAGTTTCCAATATTTATGCTAAGCTAAACAAACCATCTCCTGGCTTTAGCTTCAAAGCACATTTCAGTGTTTGTACACCCACCCTCCCCTTTTCTATTCTTTATGCTAAGCTAGGCTAAACGACTCACAGCTGTAGTGATTTAGAGTAAAGACGTGTGAGTGGTATCAGTCTTCTCTTCTGTAAGTTGCAGCATGAAAATATAAGTGCATCCCCCCTAAAACTATCCCTTCAAACTCATCCTGCCTTTTCTCTTGCATTCTGCTGTTGCTTCTCGCAGCCCGAGAGGCGGCCCAGCAGAATAGTGTGGGTGAGAAGAAGGAAGAGGAGGAGGAAGATCTGTCTTTAGCCTATGCTGCTAGAGGTCAGGGAAATACACGCTGATACATTTTTCATTGTTTATTCTTTAGATTCAGTGTGGAGGAACTGCAGGGTGTGTTTTATTTTTTAGTGCTGTGTTCTGTCTGACTGCTTTCCTCCCCGATGACTCCCAGGTTTTGCCCGATATCCGATGGTGGGCTACATCTATAAAGTGAACAGCACAAGCAGCGAGGAGATCTGGCTGTGACTGACCGCAAAATTACAAACACAAACACACACACACACACAAACATAATGTTCATGCATGCAAAACAGTGCAGCTGTCCGAGAGGAAACCCAGAACAACTGCCAGTCAGTCATTTAACCAATCATCAATCTCCTTCAAGCTGGACCAGGACGACCAGGAAACTGGTCTTGTTGTGAAGATCTTATCTGTTTCTGGGTCACAACACACTCTCTGACGAGTTCATCATGAGTCTTTTTGAATCTCAATAATGCAAAGTATGAACTCTACGTATAAATGCTCATGTTCTGTATGTTTTGACATGATTTCCTCCTGTAACCACATACTCATAATGTCCTCCTCCCCGTTGCATTATTGGAATGCATTAATTGTTCTATGCTAACACCAGAATGTCCAAGATACTGTACTGTATGTGAGATTGTACATTTTGAACAATAGTATCCAAATAAGATGGCACATAATTAAAGTACATGTATTTGTATAATGGATATGTCATGTACTGTATATTTGTATGCATATGTATATGTGTATAAAAGAGGATGTCTAATAAAGATGATAATGAAATTGTATGTAGTAATTGCTGGAAAAAACTGGTGGTTTTGTAGATGCGCACCAGGGGGCGCTCTAAGTTTATAAGCTGGAAAATATGTAAGACTTTCTGTTATGTGGGTGATGTGTGTTGTTGACATTTCAGTAGTGATGAGTGTTTGTTGTGTGAAAGAGAAAGGATTTTGGGAAAGAAGACATTTGATTCTCTGCTTTCTTTTTTGTTTTGTTTACAATAGCAGGTGCACCAGACAAATAATGCATGTCTTTAAGTTTGGTTCTATGAGTGTGTATGTGTGCCAGGTGTTAGCTCTAGGTCACAGGTTGTTGTGGCAGGAAGCAAACTTGTGTTGTGGGAGCATCTCTTTGCTCTCGCTCTCTCTCTGCTCCTGCTGCTGCTTCTTCTTCTTCTGCACTGAACAGGGAATGTAATCTGTCACACACAGCGGGACAAACATTTACAACAGGCAGGGAATTGAAATATTCATCTGAACACAATGCCTTTTTTTTTTTACCAGATGGAGCTGCTCCACACATCTCTCATTTCAGCTACCATGTGGATGACAGTGACATCATTTGCATAGTCAATATGAAGGTTTTCCTTCACAGATTGCTGCTCATATCTATAGGAAAGTATCAAAGGTGCTTTGTCAAACTGAATTATGACGTGGGTAAAACGGTGAAAATTACTTGATACATTTTAACTCCCCAAACATACAACAGTAACACAAAGTCATAGACAGCGGTGGAATGGAGAATGAATTAACAATTTATTGCAGCTTTTCGACTGCAAATGGAATAAATATTACATACCAGTTTAACTGACAATGACAGTGTATCCTAATATTACTAGTGGAAAAATACTGCCGTACATGTAAAAGCCCCACAATGAAAATGCAACTTGAGTAAAAGCACACAAAAGTGCACAGGTATTATTAACAAATTCAATATAAGTGTCAAAAAATAAAAGTAGACTACCTAATGCAGAAAACTGTCTCCTGTCCCATTTTTAAATTATTAGATTATTGATGCTGCTGCAATAATGTTTAAGTAGCCTTTACTGTTTACAGTTAGTCAAGGCAGAGGTCATTTAAACCTACAGACCTAGTGTTTAAGTAATTTAATTTACAACAATGCATCATAAGACGTAACCTCATGTGTTTTGTATGTAAAATCTTGATCTGTTAAGTAACTAGTAACTGTAGCTGTCAAATAAACATAGTGGAGGAGACACCTCCCACTGAATTCTAGTGGAGTAAAAGAAAAACGTGGTGTGAAATGACAATCCATGAGTAAATGCACTTAGTTATATTCCACCAGTGTCTTATGCTGTCATTTGCTGGAAGTTAATGAGACACCGATTGCTCCAGATGTAGAAATCAACAAAGCCTGCTGAGATGGAAAATAAACCAATCACACTCACTTCCTTCTCACTCTCACACACACAGACTGAGACCCTTCACCAGACGGAGGCTGGATGCTTTGACAGCAGGGACACGGCAGCTCTTTCTTTTGAGGTCAGTACTTTTATTAAAATTTTGCTGTGGATTTCATATTTTCAGTTCAGCTCAGATTGTGAACGTGTATGATTTGATGGAGACCCTCAAATATGACGATAATAATATAATTTGATATTTCAGGTAAAATCAACAAAACTCAAAGTCAGTTTTTATTATAGATTAGCTTATATTTTTTTCTTGAATCAACACCCTAAAGGTTGTCTTTCATCGTAAGTTATCTTTAACAATAAGTTGAGTAAAATGGTTGACAGGGAACAGAAAATGGCGCTCTTCCTGTTTGCTGTTGCTGTTACTTACAGTGATCCTCCTGTCATCGGCAGAACTCAGACGAGTAAACGCAATGAAATGTCAAGTAGTGTTTCCTGCCTGTCTGCTGCTGCTTTGGACACTGACAGGTAGGCCCAATGTCAAGATTTTAGTTTTTAATGACAAGACACCAAAATGACAACCTGTCTTCAAATATCTTACATCGGTATGGTTTTAAAAAGACTAATAATAACTAATAGACTCCTTTCATTTTAAAAGTTTCATTAAACTAAATGTTTTCACATTTCTTTCCACATTTCTCCCACAGCATCTGTCAGTAGTAATTCAGGTAAGAAGACTCTTTTAACAGCCAAATGAGGTTGCCTAATAGTAACTACATGTGTGAAATGATGTTTTAATCTGTCTCTAAGCATGCCTGAGGGTTATTTACAAGAAGCAGTTCAATAATCAGCAAATGGTGCAGCTTTATTGTATCAAATGTTTCTTTTTCCTACACAGGAGAAACGGACAAGATAACTGTGACATCTGTGTCTGATGGGATAAAGGTGTCCTGTGACGGAAGTACAGTTCAATTAAAAAATGGTTCAAGTGGTCAATCCTTGAAATTGGAATACAATGATGAGAACACAGGAGAGTACTCTTGTGAAAATGGAAAAACAAAAATCTTTGTGAAATTTCGGAGTAAGTTCTGCTGCAAAAACTGTGTCTTGTATTGAGTAATGAAAACACTCATGTATTTTGTAAATTTTGAGGGTTTTCTGTGTAATTTTATTACTTGCCATTACACTGTATTATAAGTACAGTATTTCATGACAGTAATCCTACCTAACAAATGTGAGATTCTCAAGTGACTGGTGTTTGTGTCTGTGTCTGTGACTGTGTTTGTCCAGCCTGTGATAATTGCATAGAGCTCGACCCGACTTCAATATTTGGACTAGTTGCTGGAGACGTGCTGGCTACAATTATGATTGGGTGGGCTGTCTATCTTGTTGCGTCTCAGACTCGCAGCGGTCCAATTGCCTCTCACAAGAAAGGTAATATCTATCTATCTATCTAACTATCCTGCCTATGTTTAGGACGGGTGTCTATTTGGGACAGGCTTTTCATTCCTTTTGCACAAAATTCTTACTCAGCAAAGATGGGAAATAGGCTACTATCAAGTTGTTTATTTCAACCAGTACGAATATTAGTTGTCTAAAAATTAAGCTGTTGGATAACATGTCAATTACGAACCATTCATTGGATATAGCCCCAAGAGACAGCCCATCTATAGGCCAAGCTCAAATGGTGCTAATTGTTTCCATAAAACTAACCGGAGGATTGAATGTGGAGAACCTAACCAATGTATAATGTGTAGCATGTTTGACAAAGGTTTTAACAGTTATATTCGTATGTGCAATCTAAGCAGCTTAGACAGAGCTCGGAGGTTTTCAAATTCAAGCTTGCAAAGTACAATAAATAAATGGTAAATAGGCAGTATACATTAAAGTAATTGAGTTAAAAATAGATAAATAAAGAAATAAAATAAATCACCAATCCGCACACACGGACATACACATTGATGAATAAGTTAATCAACCATTCATGTTTCAAATGGACGTGGGCACAAAACGTGAGTTTTATAAGAACTTCCATAAAAATCAGACCTGGCTTCTAATTGAGACCTGCATTTTTTTGTCAAAATGTGTAGCCACACCAGGCCAATAAAAGGGACAGGCGTCTAATTGGGACTGGACTTTTAATTGAAGTTCTCAAGAAGAACATAAAGGCTGCAATAACCCTCACATTTAAAATGATTACTAAATAGACTACTAGATACTACATATTCAATGTTGCCTATTCAATTATGCAGTAGACCTGCTCTATATGAATAAATAAATAAAATAAATACATAGTTTCTGATTGCTTTTTAATACTTCTTTCTTTTGGATATTGAGTTAAAGGATAGGTTCACATATTTTCAAGTCTGTCTTAAAACAATAGTCAGGTGCCCATCTGAACACTGAAACAGGTTTAGGTCGTAGAGTCTATTGTTTATTCCCTGCATATGTATCTTCTGCATGAAGTTAGTGCTAAACACATTAAGAACGCATGTGTCATGGTCATGGTAATCATAAGAACCGAACCATGGGCATGGCTACAGCCATGATCACAGCAACAGCAGCACGCGCTTATAACACAGTAGAACCAGGTTAATTAGCTCCGACTACTTGTCTTTATATTAGCACTGATACACACTGGGTAGCCACAACTATCATATTATACTTTTCATGCTATATACACCTTGTGGTAGGCAGACTTTGTTACTTTTGGACAGTGGCAGGCTAGCTGTTTCTTATGTCTTTCCAGTCTTTATGCTAGGCTAAGCTAACCAGCGACATATTTAGCGTATACAGCATTGTTTTTCAACCCCTGTACTGTGTTCTAAACATGTAACAGATAAGTTGACCAAAATTATGATACATCAGTGTATTACTTAAACTAGTCCACAACAACAAGTATTACTGTTTACCTCAGTTCCCTTAGTAAAAGTAGCAATACGACATACACAAAAACATGCATTAACAATTTTATAACTCAAATAAAAAGTAGAAATAGGCATAAGCAGTAAATTAGCTCCAGTGATAAATAACACCAATTCAAATATAACACTTAACTTAACATTAATTATGATTATGATTATGATGATTTTTATATTAATATTTTCAATACCTATTTCCTCAGGCTCTGATAGACAGCATCTCGTTCCTAACGAAGTGAGCAACAGAGGCTCCAGTGACCATTACCAGGTAAGCTGAATTGTGAGGGTGTTTTAATAGGCATGTGTGATTATCACTTGTAAAAAGTAAAATTATAAATTACAATTTTTCTCTTCCACCCAGCCTCTGAGACACCAAGGTGGTAAAAAAGAAACGTATGATGTTCTGAACAGAAGATAGAGGGGTGGTGGCCCCTCTGCCTGGGAACCCAACCCCCCACCCTCCCCAGCCTGAAAACATACTCTCCATGTGTCCTTGCAACGCAAACATCTGTAGGAGGGAAAAGTCTGTTATCGGTTCCCAGGCTCAACATCATGACAGGATACTTTCTGATGTGTAGCTCTGCGACGGACGCCGCTCGTTCCTGATGTAATGTGCTCTGTAGATTACTGTCTCAGCTTAGGATCTCATTTCATTTATTTTCACCATGCATGTAAGATGTTGCTCTTAATAGACCACTCACATATCAAGTGACTTGTTAACCTATTGCTGTATGTCATAGTGCAGTGTTTATCAGCTGTTGTTCTCGTGTTGGCGTCTCATTTGAATCGGCTATGTTCTTTCTTCCAATTCTGTAAGTAGGGCTGCTACAACAGCCACTTAATATAATGACTTAAAAATGAAGTGTTTCTTTTGACAAACAAAATGGACATTATCATGATGCAAAAATAAACATTGACAACAAAAATTGTGTTGTCTTGTTATGTTGGCAGCTATTGCCAGTGCTGGAAAGCAACTAAGTACAGTTACTCATGTATACTTAGGTACAATTTGAAGGTACTTCAAAAAGGTTTAGAGGTAAATACTGTGCATTTTACTGACTGACAACTATGATTACAACTTTTCAGATTAACTTCAACAACATATAAGCTTTTAAAAGAATGTATAAAGAGTTGTTTGCAGCTCTGCAAAAGAGACCCCCTTCTGAAACCACTCAGATGGTTTCGTGGAAGTAATTGTTTGAGGCTTAAAGAAGGTCTAATTATCCACTATTTGACAAATAAGATTAGAAAAAGATAAATGTCTAAAATACAGATTTGTGATGCAGAATTTGTTTGTTTTCTTCTTTTCCACCACATATCATCATCATGACCATGTTCCCAAGGTTTGGGAACCACTGGACTAAACTACCAAACTGCATATTGCACTAAGTAGTCACAGTTTTTCTCGGTTGCTTTGGTACATTTTTCAGATCAGAAGTGAAATTCTCAAAGCTACTTGTTCAACCTCCACATTATCATTTGTGCAAATCATAAACACAATTGATTATTCCTTTAAACAGTGCTTTGACACCTTTATGCAAATGATTATGTACAATTGTTTGCTGTTTCCTACATTATCAATTGCTTATGTCATGTTGATCACGATGTATTATACCCGTCTCTGTTGAATAGTGTTAGCCCCCAAAAAATCTAGGTATAAGGTCATTGCATGAGTCACTACGTGCAAAGTGGTTGAACACGTTGTCATAATCTGTCAAGCATATTTTCTATTCATGCCTATTAGATTTTTTTGTAAATGTGTCCTGAATTGATGAAGATATCCGTTGCGATGTGGATGATAATCAGTGGGCCGACAGACAGGAACATCAGCCTGAGGGCTGTTTCCATGTTTACACTTCGAATTTTGTAATTTTTTCCGTTGTGCCTTTCACTGCTGTAAAACATTCTTGTTTTATTTTATTTTCTGTATCACAATGACGTACTCTGTCAACAAATTACAGTACAAACCATAAAAGTGCGAATGTGAATCATGTCCAATCTCTTGTAATGTGTAACTTTGTACAGCTGAAATTTACATACGTCATATTGAAAATTTGCATGTCTAAACATTTTGACGGCACTGACATGTTCACTGACATAAAGATTTACTTTTGAGAGAAAAACTGAGGATTTTAAGACAGTTACAGGCTTTTGCAGATAATGCACTGTGTGGTGCTGTTTTTACGATCTGTTTCGAGAAATTCTCTTACTGTTCTGCAAATATTGTGCCAATATATGTACCAAAACCACTGAGAGAAACTGTAATACTACAACAGTAAAACTGCTTACACATTGATGCATCAGTGCTAATCTAATTAAGTGATATATCAGTCATATGACTGTTATACATATTAATTCTTTCTGCAGAATGAGTACTTTTACTTTTCATTCTTTAAAGTTATAATCCTCAAGATTTTCTTGAATTCAAACCCAGTTTTTGATGCCATTATGATTGCTACTCTTTCTGCATAACCATTCGATATATTTGCATTCTGTAATTAACTCTGTACATAGTAGTTTTCCTTTTTAGTGGAGGAATCAGCCATTCCCACAGAATCTGACATGCATGTAATCCAGTGTTACTGTTTTGTCACAGTTGGTCCTGTGACACTTCCTTTTTTTCCTCCTGTGGTGTTCTGTGGGCGTGTGTGGGTGTCTTTCACCTGGCAGGGAGCTGATCACCCGGTGAGGCTACACACCTGTTGCCAATCCTCATCTACACCTGGCTTTAAGATGTGGGGCTCCCTAAGACTCATCGCCAGAGTATTCCTAGGCATCGCATGGTTGAGTACTTCAGGCCAGTTTTGTTACTTGAGCATTTAGTTTGTTTCTAGTGTGTTCTCTGCCTGAACCCAGAACACATGCCTCTTTTGTTGTTCTCCTTTTTCAAGTTACTGAATCTGGTGTGTTTTAGTCATGTTTGGAGGATCTTTAGGAGAGCTGTTTGCCACTGCCCAAGACGGCCTGCCCCTGCTCACATCTCACCTACTACCACTCTGTACTACTTGCCCCTCAGTTCTCTGTAAATAAACTCTTTACTTTAACTGGCCTTGAGTGTTCTGTATCCGCACCCCGGTCCTCAGTCTTACGAAAACCTAACATAATTTTATCTCATTGTTTACTGTTTACTGTTCACTCACCTGCAGCCGTATCATAGATGCATTAATCTACCTATATTATTACAGTTTCTCTCAGTGGCTTTGGCCCTAACATATGCAAAACAGTAAGAGAATTTCTTGAAGCAGATCGTACAAACAGCACTAAACAGTGCATTACCTGCAAAAGCCCGTAACTACCTCAAATTCCTTAGTCTATCTATCAAAAGTAAATCTTTATGACAGTGAATATGTGAGTGCCATCAGAATGACGAGTACTTGTGTCATTGTTTACAAACAAGATAGTCAAAATGTTGTCAATGTCACAGTGTTGTCATGTTGTCAATGTAACAGTGTACTCTGGAAGTGTTTTCTGGTGTAAACTATGGCTGAGGTTTGGATGACAATGATTGAAAATGCACAAGTCTGCACTTTTACTGTGTATATCAATTGCAACAGTACAAAGTTACACATTGACTGCAAGAGATTGGACACAATTCACATTCACGCCTTTACTATTTGTACTGAGATTTTTTGACAGAGCACATCATTACGACACAGAAAAGAGAAAGATGTGACTGTTTTACAGCACTGCATAGCACAATGGAAAAAATTACACACTTAGAAATGTGATGGGAAACACCCCTTAGTCTGTGAGGCCACAGATTCTCACAGATTTTGTCATCAATTATGGAAACATTTACAAAACAAAGTCTAATAAACAATAGAAAATATGCTTGTCAGATTATTGACAAGTGGTTCAACCATTTTGCCTGCAGTGAATGAACCCATACCCTGATATTTTTGGGGAGGTACGACTATTCACCAGAGTACCAGTATAATATATTGTGATCAACATGACATGAGCAATTGATAATGGAAATAGCAGACAGTTCATAATCATTTGCATGAATGTGTCAAAGCATTTGATGTGAACTAGATGATGTTGAGGTTGAACAAGTAGTGTTGAGTATTTCACTTCTGATCTGAGAAATGTACCAAAGCATCTGATAAACTGTGAACCGCAATCTCCCTTACCACCAGTAACCACAGGTGTCGCCAAATCAACCAGGAGAAAAATCTTTAGGATTATAACTTTAAGTACATTTCAGTGATAATACAATACTTTTAGGATTAAATTATCATATTTTTACTTTTACTTAAGTAAAGGATCTGATTACTTCCACCACCATTTGCTGTTCTTGTTGTTTTCATTACCATCTCATAAGGGTGAGAGTCTATCAGAGGTCTATTTCAGTCTGTTGAGCCAAAGATCCAAATAGATTAGAATATAGAGACACAGAGAGAGCAGTGTTAGAAAGAATTACACAACACAGGGGTATAGAGACGAGCAGAGAGAAAGGTAAAAAAGACAAGATAAAAGATGTATCAAGATAAAATAGTAACTAACAAAGAAGAGGAGGTGGAAATGGAGACGAGGAGGAGAGAAACTGTGAGTGACTTTAGAGGAAGTCTCCCCAAGTCAGATAATCTAATATCTTAAATTCTTTGATCACTGCTCGGAGTCTTTCGCCTTCCTCTTGACGCTGCTGTGACAAAGCTACAAGCGGTTTAAGTTTTCTACCCGAGGAAGACAAGAGAGAGATCAGTCAACGAAACTTACACAGCTCGGCTCAGAAACACAACCCTGATGAACCCACACACACACACACACACACACACACACACACACACACACACACACACACACACGCACACCAACATCTGACTCAATGCACGAGCACACACTTTCATGCACTCACACAGAAGCTCATGTGTACGTTGTGCACGGACGTTCACTCACACAACCGCATACGCTTGTCGAGCAGATGTAGGTCTGTGTGTGGGAACGGTTTGACTTAAGTTAAGAGGAGCACATTGTATACAACCTCCCCCCTTCCCCTCTACCTCTTTGTTTCTTTCTCACACAAACATACAGCAGATGTGATGTAGATGAAGATAACCGAGCAGTAAGTGTGGGAGTGTTTCCACTAAAGGCTACACCTTTGAGCTACATACAGTGTCATAGAATTATCAGTTATTATCAATTATTAGTAGTCTTCGTGAAGAAGAGAGACTGCATGGCATTTCCCGCTTTCGTTTCCATCAGCACAGATGTCCTCAGTCACTGCTGGGAAAAATGCAGTTGTAAAAACACAAAACATGACACAACATTTCCATCGTGTGCACAATAGATATAAAATACATGTATTTTTATTGAGAAATGTCAGATATTTCCAAAGACAGGATGGCATGTCACTCACACCTGAGAGCCTTTAGTGATGAAGACACAATGATGGTGATCGTGTGCTTGCGCATGCTACGGATATGAGCTGCAGGCTTTGAGGTCGCAAATAGTTACATCCGTCGAAGCATTTCAGTATTGCTTACCACCATGAGCGAAGAAGACAATGAGAACATTGTTGACTGTGGTTTATTTATTAGTGACACATGTTGAGGCCATTACAGTAACAAGAAAATTAACATGGCAGATTAGAATGAAAAAGCAAAAAAGAAACAACAGCAACCAATATTGCGCGGTAACATTTTACATGGCAGACAAAAATTAGCTCCTCTTTTTACAGTGTAATAACTTTTGATGACATAAACATAAAATATGTACAGAAAACAGGTACATCAGTATCTCTCTATCTGAAATGATTGTAATTGTAAGTTAAAGAGTTCTCCGCTAACTTGTTATATTAAAGGTTCAGTACACTCAAAGTACGATATATATATATATATACATATATAAAAATGCAAACTATATAGTTCGCATTTTTGGTGACACTGTTGAAAATTTTAATTCAATAATATATTTATTAACTATGACCTCAATGTTAGAACATATTTTTTTAATAAACACCAGTATGATGACAGTGTCATAAAAACTGAACCTTTTAGGCATCATAAAAGTGAACTTTATGGAGGGACTATGGATTGCATTTGACGGGTGTACCTAATGAAGTGGAAACCCAGTGCATATAAAAAAACAAACAAACATAAAGAACATTTTTTTTGTCACCTACCTCTAATCTTATATAGCCATGCTAATAGTTTTGGTTTGCGTGAATGGACATTTGTTTATGGTGCTCACAGCGTTGAAAGATTACATTTTAAATGGTCTAATGTACCCCACACAGCCCCGTCAGTTGTGCTATAGTACCCCTTCATTGTACCCCTTTTCTAGGAAAGGGATACATGTGGTGGCAATTTCACATTTCAGCCATTTATATCTCACTTATAGCTTTTTGTCTGCCATTTGCTTTCTAGTTTTCATGCACTCTCAAATACAACACTTTAGCGTATTACAACTGAGTCAGGTCAGGTCAGACTACGATCGCTGATAGAGTTGAGAGTTTATCGCGACAATAAATACACTGAATATTAGTGTTGCACAAATTTGTACTCCTGTTCCTGGGATTGTACTTAATTTCCTCATTAACACAAATGTGAGGATATATAATGTTTTATCAAATTATAATATAATTTTTTTTTAAATTAGCTTAGCTGTGTGTTGCAACCTTTTTAAGGAACCCTTGGTAAATTCTAATCTACAGCAACATACAGAAACAAAGCCCCCAGTACTCTGGATCATGGGGCATATTTCTTCATAAGAAAGTAGTCTTTAAGTAGTTTTACTCGTAATTTTTAAATACTGTGAGCACCACAAACTTAATACCACTCACCTCTGTTGTACAGTGGCGGCAGCCTACCTGGACAACTGAAACTTAAGCTGCTGTATCAAGCCAGGTAATACCCGGGGTAAGTGAGAGCATTTTTTTGTTTTTGCCATTTGGGTTAAACGATCCTTTAAATTGAGAATAACGAAAGACTGTGTTTGCATCCTGGAAGCATAAGTGATGTTCATGTGTGTCGTTTGTGAATGTTGTCTTGTCTTTAAACCAGTAAGCTGGCGCAGTCAGGCGACTTGTCTCTATCCCATCCTGTTCACGACAGAGTAAGCATCCTGGGAGATTGTGCGAGGGTTCAGTAACTGCCAAAACATGATATAAACAGCGTTAGAATCAATTACAGTCACATTACTCCTTAAAATGTGTGAAATGTTTCGTTTTATGATGGTCACACTTGCCTTCCAGGGGGATTAATAAACTTTGTCAGGCAGCAGATTTTTAATATGAAATTATTTTGATTCACAAAAACAGTTTGCAAAATTGGGAAATATACTAATTTGCTTTATATTGCTGAGAGTTCGATTTCCTTTTTTACCATGGATTACATGCTGGACTATTTCTTAGCCTGGCACAGTGACTCCCTGTAGTTATAAAAAGCACTTTTTGCACGGATAAAAACATACAATATACATGTATAATGAGTTACTTAGTGAGCTTTAGAGGTGCTGGTTGGCAGACTGTTTTTTTAAAACTGTTGACCAGAGCTAGGCTAGCTGTTCCCCTGCTTTCACTCTTTATGCTAAGCTAAGCTAACCATCGGTAGCATAGCTGTGGTATCGATCCCACAATCCCAAAATAAAAAAAATAAAAAATAAAAAAACAAATTTTAATGATCCTCTCTCATTTTAATTTTAATTCTAGGACAATATGATTTTTGATCTCTTTATGTTTTGTTAATTACAGTTTTTGGTTGAAACATAATTAAAGGTTATTTCTGTGCTCATACTCAAAAGAGTAAAATCAGATGAATGTAATGTCATGATCCCTACCTCATAGTCAGGAGATGGGACAGGTGGGGCCCGGCCTCCTTGACGAGCGGGAGCTACAAGACAAATGACAGAAGAATGTGTGACCAATCACTTGTGCTATCAGACACAGTAGCCTACTTACTTAACCGAATGCTGATTGTGCAAGAGTTAAAATCAAGTTCAAGTTCAAGTTAACAACACTTGTTGACCAAAGCAAAGTCAGTATGCATCAATACCTAAAGATGCACCGTGCTTCAGTTAAGAAAAGCACGTTAGGTCCCTTCTTAGATGGATATGTACAGTAGTGTAATGCCGTGTTATTTTATGATCTGCTTGATTCTTACGTTTGGAAGCAGGAGTAAGTCCAGTTGAGCTTTTCTGCTTGGTGCACCTGTAGATAATCATCATCACCAGTACTGTCCCGATCACATCCACAGTGATGGCCAGCCAAAACAACATTGCGTCCAGCTCATAACAGTTATCACACGCTGGGGGACAAAGAACAGCATTTGAACAAGTGATTTCTCAGTCAACTAACACAGATAGCACATCATCAGAAATCATGATTGTTTTACTCACCCTTTCCTTTCACGTAGAAATAATATTTTGTGTCTCCATATGTACAGTAAAATTCTTTCATATCATTCCCATACGTAAGTGTCATTGTTTGTTCTTTTGTTTCACTGTTATTTAGTGATTCGCCATGCCAGGTCCCCTCTTTTGGACAGGTCATTGTGAATGTGTTCCTCCAGAATGTTACTCCTCCTTAAAACACATGGACAAATGTTAAGTTACTTCAGTGTACTTTCTTGTAGTTTGTCATTTCATCAAGACCCTTCATCCTCATTACTTTTCAGGTAGAAAGGAACATGATCAGAAAGCTGAGGTTGCATACAGAAAAAGACACAACTCTTCAACACAGCAGTTAGAGCAGTTAAGGCGTATTTAAAAACAGGAAATTGGAGAAGTTGTTTTTGAAAATGCTGTTAATTGTCATATTCTTTGTCAAAATATGTTTTTGACAAATATGTTTATCTAAATATTAAAACTTTATGACTTTCAAATATGAAGTTAATTGAAATACAATACAATATTTACCTTCTTGAGCCTTCACGATAGCTGTGAACAGAAGGAGGACAGCGAGCACGGCCTGAACACCCATGATGTTGATTTTCTCACGATGACCTCTGTTATTTTTACAGTTTTTCTAGAGCTTTCTACTCTATTGATCAGATTTTTTAAAGGATCCACTGCAAGATGTAAAAAGCATCAATGCCTGACTGTTCCATATGACAAAAAGATTCAAGGAAGTAGACTTGGTGGTTTGCGCTCTGACTCTCTCTCTCTCTCTCTCTCTCACACACACACACACACACACACACACACACACACACACACACACACACACACATGAACACACACACAGACGCACACATTTGTTCTGCTATTCATCTCTTTGAAATAATGTATTCCCTAGCCCCTTACCCTAACCATAACCATCACACTACATGACTAACCGTAACTCTAACTCTCACCTTAACCTTATTGTAACATGAACCCTAAGACCATGTCTTAATTAAAGCATTTAGGTGAAGTCCCCACCGGGATATAAAAACATGAAACACACTCACACACACACCTTGCACCCCACAGGAAGCGTTTTTTCAAGATGAATTCACGGTTAAACCTCAAGATGTTAAACTGAATGAGTATGACATAGAAACACTTGTATTTATTCCTATTGATTCTTTATCAAAAATCAAACAGAGAAGTCATGAGTTATGTCTGTTTTTACTTATATTTCTATTACTCATTTATTATTCTGTTTTATGTTCTGTTACGCATCATGCTTTTCTGTTCAAATGTATTTTATTGTTTTTCCAGTATATTATTTAAATACTTACCATCTCTCTTTGAAAGCATGTTGGGAATATCTGATGGAAGTAAATGTACTTTACACAAATAAGTGATCAATCAGATCTTTATGACATTGTGATAATAAATGGTATGGTAATAATGCTTATGGCTCTCTTGTGTAGGTTTTACAGTAAAGTGTGTTTGCAGGGGAGAGCGGGGTGAGTTGAGCCAGTTTTTACTTGAGGTGTCTTTAAAGTGAGGACATGACATTAAGGTCTCCAACTAAAATATGTACATATATTTTAGGATGTGGTGCATCCCTGGGAATGATCCATTTGGATCGAAAATAAACTGATGTGAAATATGAGCGGTAAGTTGAGCCAAGGGAGAGGATAAGTGGAGCCACATGGAGGTCGCAGACAACAGTGTCATTTCATCGTACAAACTCAAATGCCAGGTCCCAACATTCAATTGCACTTAGCTAGTGAAACATTACTATGTACTAGTTGTTTCATATCAATTTATCGCTTTAAAGCCATCCTGTTTATCATCATGTCCCATCCACCTGATGAATGGACTTCCCATTTTGTGCCTCTCCCACTACTCTGTACAAACCAACAATAGGAGTTGAAGCCGGTTGAAGCCTGTTCCATTTATAGAAGCATGACATGATGGTTTCTGGACTAAAATGCATAATGTCACATCATTTTGGTGATGCATAAGAATACAACGTAAAATTACAGTAAAATACCTGACTCAACTTCCCCCAGGTCTTTTGGCTCAAATGACCCCGTCCCTGCCATTTTAACAAAATTGTGTCATCCATAAGTTTAAGGGTAACATCATGCTAACAGTTTGGCCTCATATTGTAACTTCCTAACACGTGTAGGATTTTCTCAAACCTTTCTGTAAGTGTTCAGACACAAGAATCAGGAGTCCTTGAACATAAAAAGTCACTTTGAAAGGCAAAAAACAACATTGCACATAATTCAGAAAGCGTGTGACAATTCAAGGCCGCACCGGCAGAGATTTGGAATATGTGGCGCTACCCCGTCACACCCTGACGCTCCACACGCGCGAGGACCCGCCCAACTTTGTTTTTGTTTTGTTTTTTAAAGCTCATCATTTTATATCACAGCTCATAAACTTATATGTTTAAAAGTTACAGAGCAAATGTCATGACTATTGACTATTGAGATTTGTGTGTGAAGTTAACATACCGTAACTGCAAACGCACTTGTCATTTCACAGTCACACACTTCTCCTCCATGAGATTAAACTCCCAATGTAAAGGACATTTGTTGAAATGTTAGCCATAAAAGCTGAAAACTGAATGTCATCGTCTTTGATCTTTCTGACAGGCTTCAGGCCAGAGTTACAGAGGGAGCGTGCATCACAGTGCAGCTCTGCCCCCAAGTGGTTCAAACCAGTACAGCAACAGCCAGTTTCAGACAGAACCAACTCCCCTTATACCTCCTGGTTTGTTTTTACAGTGAAGCTGAAACTGTTCATGTTCACAGATTCACTGGTTATTATTACAATTTGTTACCTGGTGAAGTGGAATTCCCCTTTAACCACATTTTCTCTGATAAACTAAAATTACTTAATTAACTGAATTTGACTTTTTAATTTAAGTTGATGATTAAGTCAACACATTTAAACGAATCTTCATAGACATTTAAACAAATGAAGTTTGATCCAGGAAGTCACACAGTGATAAAATTTAAACATATCATTAAAGCCTACAAAATGTTACATTATAAAGTGTCATGAAGTGCATGGATATATAGGCCTATGTCATGTTCTTTTATTGTATCGTGATACATCAGATCATATCACATTAAATCATAATTAGAGTATGCATGGTATGTGCATACACTATCTAGACAATAGTGATGAACCGTCCTGGACATGTGTTTGCGCATCAGCTTCGGTATGGCACCGCATATGAGACTGCGTTTTACGCAGCAACAGAACAGGCTGGGTGACCATCAAAAAAAATTGCCGGTTTTGGGTTTAACATGTGAGAGAGAGCTAGGAAGACAGCGAGCAGAGTGGACGACGTTGTTACTCCGCCCGGAAATGTGGTGGGAGGGCGCAGAAAAGAAATGTACGAGGGCAGCAGCGAGTTGGGACGCGTCTTTGGAGAGACAAGGTGGAGGAGAGGACGCTTAGCCAAGTGCACGTTTTTTTTTATCCCTCTCGAAAGGGTATCCACAGTCTCGTCGGCCGGGTTTTAAGTCTCTGTGAGTCGGCGGAGGTGTCTCAGTGGGTTAGTTGACTACTGGTCTCTTGGTCAGCGGACAGCCTGCCGTCCATCCAATGTGCGTAAAAGGGCTCAATTTCCTCACCGTCCTGTCTGGACTCGTAGCTTCAGGTGAGACCCAGGTTTAGTGTGTGTGGATAAACCGAGTGAAAAGATGATTTTAATGTGGGTGGTGTGTTGTTCGACACTTTAGTTGTACTGGCATTATGTGGTCTAGTGTGATTAATTCACGTGTATGTTTTCTATTTTTAAAAGTTATCCAATAACACATTGTTTTGATTGCTATATGTTCATCCAAGGATACAGTAGCTATATATAAATACATTCTCCAACAGTTAATAAACAAATGAAACGTCTCTACGGTATAAACTAGTCGGTGTCTGCTTGGTCATATCTGGGTTAACCAAAAGTTTACATTGGCAGTGTTTTTTCACGTCCCAGAAGTGTTCTTAAGACATAACAGGATGACCCCTCAGAGACGCCCCCGACAATAGAGTTTCAGAGTAAAAGAGATAACCCTGATTCTCTTTCCATTAGTGAAGGCTCCACAGGGACCCTTAACCGCCATCTCTGAGCGCCTGTCGTGCGTCATTGGGAAGTGGAGAATATGGCACGGTGACACCGCTGAAGAATTCCTGTTAAAACTATTTTTAAAAAGCCACAGCAGGGGTCACGATTTACAACATAATGACTTTACAGTATTTCAAATCCGCATTGTGTTTTGGTTGGATGCAACCTCACTCATTTCCTGCCTATTAATGTGCATCCGTACTTAAGTAGCCTAACTGGCCCACTGGACGCAGATAAGTCCACTTGCTTCCCGTGCACTGGGGTCCAGGATATGTTAGGTGGATCGTAACAACAGACACGCATAACAATGGAAATAAACATTGTAGACTACACTATATCCGATTGTTAGAGCTGCTCCCATCTAAACGTTGTAATGGCACTGCTAATGGAAAATGATTTAATAGCACAAATTGGTGCATCAGTGGCAATTCATTCAGCAGATGCCAGGTTGTTTAACCTTGAAGTAATCTGTGGCCATCCCAGTTAAGTGGATTATATTGATTGAACATGTCCATCCACTGCCAAAGCACCATGTAGGGATTCACTATAGCAAGCTGCTTATGTTTACAAGGAGCATGTGCCTGCAGATCAGTCACAACAGGCCGAGCAGGAGGATGGTATAAATATACTGTGTGGCTACAGAGGGATAGATAGTCAAAAAACAGTAATGTGGATAAAGACAAGCATGTTGGAACTGATTACAGCTCAGCAGCATCTCTGCTCTCATGTCTGTGTTAATGCTGTAATCACTTCCATTGCCTTTGGCTTTATTGTGTTGACAAAACGGCACGGCAAGATGAAACAAGCCAGCAGACCCAGCTCATTTTCCTGAGACATGCGTGGTATGAAATTGCAATTATGTGTGCAAAATAATTCAGATTCATAACCTCTCTTTTACCCAATACCCCTCTTTGCAGGCAGAGAGGGGTTATGTGACTTGAAACAGCCCACAGCTAATGTATTTACCCATCAGCCCTCCACTGTTCTGACTTGCCTTGCACTGATCAAACACAGTTAGTGTTCATTTGCAGACTTGCTGCAAAGAGCCTATATTCTTAAGGAGATATGATTTAGACCAAACAGAATAATCTCTCTCTCCTCCTGCTCCTCCAAACACTATCACAGCAAGTGTTGCAGTGGTAAAAATCCTTCATCGCTGTCAAAAATAAATGCAATGCTCCTTTGTGTATTTTGTAAAGTGTGTTTGGCAGGAGTTTTTAAGCAAAAATAATAAACCATAATTTGTGTCAGGATAGTTTCGGGTGCAATATTTTTGCTTTTCACAACACCGATTGTGTTCTAGAGCAGATGTGATCATTACCAGATTTGGACTTTTTAAAGTGTTATTTTTGTGGTGTGCTGGACGCAATGTTGAAACAGGATGATTGAAAAGCTCTGGTGTTTCAGGAGTCTCATGGAGGCACAGCCCAATCAAAAGGTCAGAATAAAAGGAAAACGTGTTGTCTCGGTAAAAACATGTCATATGTCCCCTTAAAGTGTTAATCTGCTTTTTAGAATAGTTGTAACCATACTTTGTGTATGTACCCAAAGTCGCCATCAAGTACAGTACACACAAAGATCCAGAAACCCAACCTGTAGTCCTGCGCTGGAATAATATTACATTGCGATACAGGATCCCTTTGGTAGACAGGGCCAAAAGATAAAAACAAATCCATATTGTACATATGCAAATTACCGAAAATAATAGACATAAAGTTAAGATGGAGCCTTTAGGGCCCCTGGTCGTCTGGGGCAGTTGGCCTCTTTATAAACACATTCTACATTGACATTTCAAAAAATGTAAATCAGTTAATTAATGACTTAACCCAAACATAGCTATTGCTGGTGTCTACTGACAGTTGTGTGGTGTGGTCCGTCTCCTCCACAACCTCACATTCCTTTAATAGTCAGACTCCCCTGGACAAATCTCCATTTTGAAGTAAGGAAAATGCCACGTTCAGTACAGAGAATCTGCATGTTCGTCATTGTTCCGTACTGGTATTTGTTATCGTTAATTGTTAAATATAATGTAATTTCATAGCAGCTTACATTTAAACGTTTTTTTCCCCTGTGTCTGACTTTGAAAGACATTTGGATTAAATCCTGGCAAAATAACAACTCAGCAACACACTGAGACTGGCTAATTAGAAAAGGAAACCTACGTTTTAACAACTTAGACCAGATTACTCTCATTTCTCACCTGTACCAAACATATACAGAGGCGAATCTAAATCTGTAATATTTTTTTTTGTGCTTCATCAAAACCACAAAGCTGTGGAACCCTATTGAGTTTGTGTCAGTTTATTATTGTTATTTGTCTCATGCCTTGGCTCAAATTGCCATGTGCTGGAAGGAGCAGGAAACACAAAACTTATTGGGCTACCAACTGTAATGATAGGAGAAATATGAGCCCCAATGGCCAGATGGTGGCGCTTTAATTAAGGCCCCAAAATACAATTTTTTAAAAAGGCCATGTTCCTCACACTGTAATTCTGATTGACTTGAAATTTCTCACACAAGTCCGGCTCAGAAAAGCCATGACAGATTTTTTGCCAATTGCATTGCATAATGTGGAAAACAGTAAAATCAATAGAACTTTGACTCGATCAACACCAAACAACGGATCTTTCAGTGTGATGATGAAACAAGTGTGTGATTGGCCTCACCCCTGTAAACAGAATTAAATTGCTCAGCTTTGTGGAGCCTGAAACCCTCTCGTTCTTGCCTGCGGCTTTAGTTTTGGCTGATCAAGCTACTTCCTTCGGTTGACAGAAAAAAATTTTGAACCTGGAATGGCTGCTTGCGGCTATATTTTGTTTTGTCTTCCTCTAGCATTTTCTTCTTTACCCAGAAACCTGAAATGCTCACAGGCTGACATGTGCCAACCTGTCCTGACTTTCAGGTTTAGCACTCGCATGCGCACTCACACGTATACTTGAACATATGTTTGTTGCTGACTGCAAACAACGTACCAGGTGCTTACACTGATTGTTTAGGCTTCAGTTTAACCCTGTTAGGTTTACAGCAGACAAGCAGCTCCTTGTATGTGTTACTGGGATATACCAGTTATCTCTCTGCCATGGTGTTGCCACAATAATAGGTCACTACTACAAAGCATTGCTACGGATTTTGACATACTCTAGGAGGATGTTTGGCCTTTGTGTTGGGTTGATGGGATTGCCTATGGTAGGGGTGTGTAGAGTTAACAATGACACGTTCATATGCAAGAACACACCAATCCCCAACACAGTGGGCTTAGGTCGCATCTGTGAAGTGTTTGAGTGTGAGAGCAAAGCACTCGCTGTGTGATGTTTAAAGTCTTGGGCTCCAAGTGTAAACAGGGATTTGAAAGATACACTTCTCGTTGAATTGAAAGTGTTTGTGTTTACAGATTCATCCGAGGTTTGCGTTCCTGTGCACACACACAGAGTCATCTGAATCTGTGCAAATGCATAATACTGCATATTTGTGAACACGGGTTACTGGTTGTGTAGTCACTTTCTTACAAACTCTGTTGGCTGGTCACTCGTTCTCAAAAACTCTGTTTAGAGGTAAGGTAAACAAGTAGATCTTCCTGTTAAAGAAACCTCCACTAGGATTACGGCAAATGGACTAAATCAACTGTTTCTACAGAATATCAGCAGTTCTTTCTAAGTCATATGATATGTAGAAAGCCAAGCAGATTTTTTGCCATTAGTTAAATATTTGTAATTAAATGCAAAGCTGTCATGATGACAGAATTTCACTGGCTTGGGAAGTTACTCTGTCTTAATTTCCATGTGCTACAAGAGTGCTTTTCTGGTTTTGGTGACTCTGGCACAATTGCAAAAAATAGCACGGCAGTCCATTATCTAGCCCGTTTATATCCTTAGTTATATAGTAGCTGCATGTGCAAGTAATGCTACTTTTAGCATTCTTTTAGCCCTTTTTCAATTATGGTCTGATGTGAATTAAGGCTCTCTAATAATTTAGCAATTCAAATTCTGTTACAAGTTTGTAACACAGGCTTTCCCTTATAAATTTATAACATTAGCCACTAAAAGCTACTGGTCACACCAAGACCAAATGCGGCTGTAGTAGCAAAACCCCTAACATTGTGTCCACACAGGAGGTGTAGCGTGAGCAGAACAGAGCAGCAGCAGCAGCTTCAGTGCTCCGTCTGTGTCTAGGGTGAAGGATGCGTTCAGGCACAGGAAGGTAAGGTTTTGGCAGCGATCAGAGCACAACACACAATCACTGTAGTAACATGTGTAAAATGAAAGTAAAGAGAGAGCAAGTGAAATGAGTTGTTTTGTAGCCAGGATTGATTAAAAAAGACGGATCAGTTCCATCAGATGCATGTGAAACACTTTCTGTGTAGACACGCAGTCAGGGTATAGAACTGAGCAGGGCTACTTAATTCATCTCGTCACCTGTAGGAAATGTAAACTCTAAGTTAAGATCTTTATTCATGCCCCTTTAAGGCAGAAGGCAAAGAGAAGTGGTCTTTAACTCCTCCACAGTGTGGTTTCTGATCTGTGTATATATTGTCAGTAACTGACTTATTCATCTGCTCAGGAGCAGAGGTGGAAGTCACAGTGGGACTGGATTCGCTCTGACTCAAACCACAGCAGGACACTAAGCATATGGCTAGTCTAGCTTTGTAGTAAACATGTGAAACTAAGGTTGTCTTTTGAGTGTTGGACCGTCCGTCCAACAGAAGCCGGTGGGTGTGTTGAATTAAAATGTATGCGTTGGAGCCCCCCTCAGGAGTTTGTAATCCTGGGAGAAGTTGTTGAGTCAGCTGCGAGGTGGGAGTGGAAGAGGTTTGATGGATTAAACTCTTATCCTCACTCACCCGCTACATGTTTCCTCAGGACACTGCCGCCTGATGAATTACAATTGGCCTGGAGGAAGCAGGAGGGGGAAGAGAGGGAGAGGAAGAAAGAGTTAGAAAAAGAGATTGATGCTTGGTCTGTGTTGGAACTGACCTTTAGAGTATATTCAAACAGGTTTTAGTAGTTTTCTAAAGTCTGGTATAGTTCATAGGTATATAGGTTTAAAAGCAGAAAACGAATAGTAAAGGCTGAATGAAAATTGCAATTTGTGGCATTTTCATACAAAGAAAAATGTCAGTGTTTTTTTCTATAAAAAAAGTGATTCCCCATAAATCAAGTTAATGAAAGCTTTTAGGTTTGCTGTTCTAAACGGCTAGTGTCTGGTACATCTCTCTGGTAGTAATACATTATATACCTCAGCTTCATTAGGAGATATATGCATGAGCAAAGACAGTCACCAACAGAACATCGATGGGAAGTCCCCCCCACTCTGTTCAGAGAAGAGAAAGATGTAGTAGCTGGTATGTGCATGTGTTTACTCGTATCATACTGGCACTCCCAAAACCATGTGCATGGTGCATTACTCTTCTGGGAAGGCTCCCAATCAACCACAAGAGCATCAGCGAGGTGGCTCGCAGTCGGTGTTCCAGTTCATGCCCAAGGTGTTGGATGGGGTTGAGGTCAGGTCTCTGGGCAGGCCAGTGAAGTTCCTCTGCACCACTTCTTTACGAACCTGGCTTTGTGCACTGGGGCATTGTCAAGCTGAAACAGGAAAAGACCTTCCCCAGACTGTTGATACAAGCATCATGTTATTTTGTAGCACACATATTTCTTTTAACTAGAACTTAGGGGCCCAAACCATTGAAGAGATACTGCAGAGTTTTCAAACAAACACACCCCTGCCTTCACTGCTCCTTCAGAAGCTCCACCCCCCCAATATTTTGTTTAAACCTCCAGTGTGTAAGAATCTATTGACATAAATGCAATATAAGATCCATATCTATGTTTTCTGTGGTGTATAAAGATCTTACATAATGAATTATTTTTTATTACCTTAGATTGAGATATTTCTATCTACATAGCCGCGGGTCCCTCCTTACATGGACATCACTATGTTGTGCTGCTATGTTTCTACAGTAGCCCAAAACGGACAAACTGCTCTGCAGAGCACATTTCATCACTACGTTCTTCTTCTTCTTGTAGAATTCTGGCAGTGTAGACGCTCATCACTATGTTGAATACATACATTCAAAGAAGAAGAAGTAATATACAGCAGGGGTTGGAAAAGAAGTTTTGCATCGGAGCAATTTTTTTATCCATTAGATGGTGGGTAAGAACATAAGACAATGTTTTAAATGAACATTATCTTGTTTTGTTAGCTCAGTTGGTAAAGTGCAAGACTCTCAACTAGAAAGTTGCATGTTCGATCTCACATCAGGATATTTTTCCATCAACCCACAGGCACTTTTTCATTTCTCCAGTATCTCCAGGCGGAGGAAATTTTGGGGAATCGCGTTTTCTGACGGCGATTTCAGAGGTGTGTGAAGCAGGCAACAGACTCTTTTTAATGTTGTTTTTCAGAATTTTTCAAAGTAAAAGCTCTTTACCAGATATTATTACTCGCGGGCAGTTTTGGTGAGGGTCCATAATCACAGAGAGAAGTAACGTATTTCCATTTGTCATTGTTGTACTATGCCTTTGACTAGACAGTTGGTTGCAATTCACAACTTCACCGCTAGATGCCACTAAATCTTAGACACTTAACCTTTAACTATGGCAGAATCCACAGTCTGCTTGCCCAGGGCACGTTAGTCTCAATAAGGTGGCATGTTTTTTGCAATACTGTAGAAAGTGTGAAGTGTGACAATAAGCAAAGCTAAGGTTACTCATGTCCAGCAGAAACAGAGCAACCTCGGAAATCTCTGAGGTTTGTCCAGCATTGAAACATCTCACCGATATCAACACACCTTTACCTGCTCATATGACTTGTTTCACAATTTGTACTCATCAGACCTTTCCCTCATTCTCGCTCCTTCTTGACAGTGCCTGGAGTCCCGGATTGAATCCAGCATGTTCCTTGTTTAGAACTTTCTCTCTCCCACTGCTCCTGTGCCTGAGCGTGCTACCGCCACCTGTTGCTAATGTGGGGGGATCGCTCAGGCTCGCCACTTTGTTTGTGTTACATTTACTGAGGCAGCGCTATTTAGGAATTTCACAAAAAGTGTTTTGGATTAGAACCGTATAGATTTAAAACAGCCCCAGAAAATTTGTGAACACATGCCTTTGGGCATACTTTGTGTTTGTGTTTTGGCACGTATCTACATGTTCATGACTGAGTGGAATGAATGGAAAAATGTATGGAGAAGATATAGTGCACAGTATGTTACACGCAGTTGTGTCCATCTCAGGGGTTCCCTCCTATTACACCACTCATCACTCCCCCACTCGCTCAACTCTGTGTCCTCCTCTGCGACCACACTGTTACCTGAACCTACTATTCCCAGCCCTCAGTCCAGTCTTGCATGAAAGACAGGCCTTGTTAAAAAAAAAAAATCAAACTGAAAACTAAACTGGGCTTGTGAAACCTCTCACAAAGGAGAGAAGAGGGTCTTTGAAATCCACTGAGCTCTTTGTGTGTCCTGTCCTAAGTGTTTCCTCCAAAACCGGTGCAACTGAGAACCAGGTTTCCTCCGACAGTCTCTTTGTTTCTGAGGCATAATGAAGAGAGGAAAGGCACAAACACACATCGTCTAGGAAATAATGTAATGAAACCAATTTCCTGATTTAGGGAGTTGTGCCTTGCTTGATTTTTCTGCAGCGTTTCTTCCCCTTTATTAAAGTCCAAGAAGGCTTAACATCCTCTTGGCAAATGGAAAGACTTTGTCTACAGTATATACTGTAAAGGAAATACTTAAACAGTGATTGGTAGCCCCATGGTGCCCCCCATGGTTATCATGTACTATGCAAATATAAAAATAGCTCTGTAAGTTCTGCTTTCCCTATTTATAAATCTGCATAATTATGAGCAACTGCATCAACACACCCTCAAGCTATAAGGCGACACAAAAACTTTGATGAAGATTTTGATGGTGCAATAAGGCAGGCATGGTTTCTTCATTCTGTGGATTGTTTTTAAGACATTCAAAGAAAATATTTAAAGAATATTTACTGAGCAGGTCTGACCCAAGTTCAATAAACCATTCCTATCTGCAGTGCCAAACACACCCAGAAGGGCCTGAAAATGCTTGGTAACGTTATCTAAATAGGATTATAAAATCTGATTAGATAGCTCTGTTTGGTTTTTTGTCTGTTAGTTGGCAGAATATCACAGAAAGTTGAGCTGAAGTGTTGTGGAAAGTTAGGCATTGGTCCTAGGAAGAAGTGACACTTTCTGAGTGCACTGTCCAATATGGCAGCCTTGACAACTGACTGCTTCCCCGAACAGCAATTGTTCAGTCTTACTTCAGCAACTCTAACTAGACAGGGCTGATGTAAGAGCGCTACTCATGATCTAAAGAGCTTGGAGAGCGGTGTCTTTTTTTTTTTTAAATATCCAAAACCAATAACACAAGAGCAGCCTTGTAAGGAATGGATTATTGCATTTATCTTCTCTAACGGAGATTTTAGCATGTCCGTCTAACTATCTTTATACATACAGATGTAGCATCTAATGTGGGGTTACATGTTAGGCCTATATTAAAAAAAGCGCTTTTCACAAAAATCACATCCACTGTTTAGTATTTCCCCACTGTGTGAGGGCCGACCCTGAATGCTGTTATAGTAAACTTACCTTAGCAGCTCTGCCCTGCTCTTTTTCATATGGGCAAGTTTATACTCCAACAACCCCAACCAAACTCGTATAGTCAAATACATTGTGGCACAGGTGTAGCTTAGTGAACAGTCAATTCTGATCAATAAAAAATAAATCTTAATTGACCTCTCACACAAGACATGCTTCAATTTAAAGTAGATCTTAAATCAGTTTCTGTGTTGTTTTTTCACTATATCTGGCAATGCGAGACTAAAGACACTGTAAAGCATGGTAGAGGTTATGCAGTTTTAAACCTGCCTACACTCTCTGACATTGGGTGAAATATATGGGCAGGTCAAACACTGCTTGATATTTTTTCTGCCTCTCTGGGAGGCATTTATACAATTTTGGGATGACTGCCAAGCCAAGCAAACCTAATCACACTTCTGTAGGCTTGGTTTGATATATATATTTTTTTCAGATGAAAGAATTTTGTCTCTTTGACTTCAGACCGACCAGTGGACCACTGCAGTTTGTAGCAAGTAGTGTTGACAGGTAGAATAATGTGAATTAAAGGTTCAGCAAGTTTATTTTATTGAGATATATTGAACAAATTGACATTTTGGACTAATGCCAACAAAGGTACATCTAATAGTAAATGTGTGCTTGTGGATGTGTGCCAACATTGAGCCCCCTGAGAGATGCCAAACCGACACGCACATGTGCGTGTACCGTAGGTGAAATCCCACGTGAGAAAGTCTTTAATTGTTGCTGTAGAAGTTTTAAGGTCAAGCAATAAGACAGAAAAAAGTTAACACACTTTACCCAAAGACTCTAATTTTGTCTTTTTAATGACAGGTGAAGAGTGTGTCAGATCCCCTTCATAAGTTTCACAAGGGAAATATGTAATATGAGTAGAAACACAATCTTACTGACGAATAAGATTAGTTTTTTTCCTGTACTAAAATTAGATTTTTTCTTTTCTTTTCTTCAGAAAACTCAGAAGTTACAAATGTGCCAACATGACAGACCTCAGCATGGGGACGGAGCCTTTAAATCACTTAAACATATAAATCACCTACTACCTTTAGCAAGATCATGAAAGATATACGCTTGCAAGTTCATACTAATTGTTTCTGCATAAAATGTGTAGTTTTTGGAAATAAACATCTAATGACCCTGTCTTACATTGTTCTGAAAGTGTTCTGCAACAATAATATTTGAAACATAATTAGGATGGATCCATGTATTTGTCTGCACTCTGGCCCTGCCCTCCTCTGTAGGGTGCATAACTTGATCTTAATAAGCTGTGAAAGCTCTTTCTCTCTCTGGAAGCTGGGTGTGGTCAGCGCTGGCCGGACAGGATGTTCAGATATAAACAAGTGAGCGACTGGACAGAGAGACATGCAGGATTACAATAACGGACAGACAAACAAGCATCTCCTATGTTATCTTCTCCTTACAGACTGCAATTATGTAGAAGAATACGATTTCCATGGTGTTATCCTCTAGCTCCATCCATACAGCACACACTCCTTCATCTTCCTGCTGTTGTTCATCACTTAAACTCATTTCTGCTTGTTTATCTCTCTTCTCTCTTTCTCTAAATGAATTAAATTCTACAGTCTTAATGTCTCCGGTCATGTAATGGCATGCATCCTCCTCAGGAATTAGTGCCTGCTAACGACCAATTAAATAGTGATCACGCACTTTTAGCCGTAAGGACAAATTAATACTGTAATTGAGGCACTGTACATAGCCCTAACTGTTCTGTCATTCTGCTAATATCCTTTTGCCTTCAAAAAGGCCCAATTAACATTAATTCTTAATCAGCTCAGCTTGCGTCAAAGGATGCCGTAGTTGAAAGCGTGTGACTTTTTTTGTTGTTGAATGGAGATTAGCAACGCTTATTTGAATTCATGTACTGTAAATAGACTGGTTAAGGGGAAAAATTTGAAATGAGGTGTTATGGCCTGGAGGACCTGCTCTCTCTCCTGATATTTGAAGCATGATGAATCATTTCAGCATGAGCTTTTAAACAATTTGGTAGAGGAGGATATTCATTGCACTATACTGCTCAGCTAATCCTCTATGTGCGCTACTCTCTGAAATAAGGATGTTGAAATGGAGGGGTTGGATGCTGATAATAAACGAAATTACAGCGATTTACCTCTTCTCTGCTATGTATAAACCAGACCAAGAGTACAGCTATGCTAGTGGGTCTGAAGGCTGCACTATAGCAGAGATTTGGGCTAAATGCTAATGCCCAATGTATATAATATTACCCATATACCAATTAGCATTTGTTGATTAGCTATAAACACAAAGTACAACTGGGAATGTCATCAGTTTTGCAGGTCTTTGGTCATAAACCAAAAGTACTGGACAAATTAAAATGTTGACCTGATGATGGCGCTAGATGAAAACTTAAAGGATCGCCAATATACTTCATAATTTCATCTTGAGAGATGCCTGAACCAATTTTTTGGCCTTCTAGCCAATAGTTGTCGAGACATTTCACTCAAAACCCAAATATGTGAACCAAGATGATATCAGGAGGGGTCACCAAAAGATTCATCTTCTGGGTGTCATGAATGTCTGTACGAAATATCATGGCAACACGTCCAACAGTTCAGTCTGGACCAAAGTGGCTAGCATGCCTAAACACAGAAAACCGTGTATTCCTATTTTGAAATTAGAGGCACTTAGAGGTACTTGTTAACCAGAGCAGTAGTCATTTCTTTGACATTATATAACACTTTCTGTCCCCACTCCTCCTCCCCCACTTCATTCACTCTCTTTATCTTTGTCAACCTTCACGTGGAATATGAGACATTTAGCGGGTGGCTTTGACTCTTTTAATAGGTTTTAACACACACACACACACACACACACACACACATACACACACACACACACACACACACACACACACACACCACACAAACACAAATGCTTGCAGTCAAGCCAAGCAGGGAGTCATTACTGGCTGTACTGATAGAGCCAGCACTGATCTTATCTGCCTAATGAATATCCTAAACACTGGCAGTTTAATCCACTTGCTTCAGTGTTCCCAGTGCCAGGTAGACGAGGAAGCGAGACAAAGGTGGAGGCTTGTTCCCTTTTAAGTCCATCCACCGAAGCATTATTCTGAATACAAAAAGTTAAAGTCTTATTTTTCTAATGTCTGCCAGTGGGGTAAGATTTGCAATAACATATGTCTTTTTAATTCAAGAAAAGTACAATTTTCAGTCTGAAAAAAGACCCAGAGATTTACAAAGATGGACATTTCTTGCAGAGTGTATTGCTCACTCATACACACTCTTCCCAGGTTTCATCAGGCTCATTTAAAACACATTAGGCTGTTAGAGCACTGTCAGGGCCCAGTGATGAGAGAGAAGCATGGGGCCGTCTGGTCGCCCCGCTCTCTCATCCCAGCCCACAGGAAACTCTCTCCAGTCTGATAAAGAACAGAACATGCTGCCCTAGAAGCCAAGCCCCTGCTGAGATTTCCCCAGATACCTCTTGCCTTAATGCTCACTGTATTTATGATGCAGGGGTAGTGATATGGCTCAAATCGCCTTCCATGGACTTACGCCCGGAACCCACCTCAAGTCCCTTATCCCACATTATAAATAGTAGAATAGAGCTTTACCCACATTTTTAGCGTTTAAATTCTTAATTTAATTCAAATCCATTATAGTAAGCTCTATGAAACTGCTGCAAATATTGTGCAACCTTTTTTTAATAATGGGCAGCTAGCAGTTGCATCTTATCTAGTTTATATCAGACTACAGAATAAGGCTGATTGCATCAACAAAAAGTTATTAGTTCATATAAAACTGAGGCTTGGGATGAAATGGTGTCTGTCAGATTGACGTGTCTCAGATAGTCAGAGCTCTCATCAAGGATTTGGCTTGTTCTGCAGGTTCCTCCTCTTGAGACTCAGAAAAAAAAAAGGTTTTAAAATTTGATTTCTTTAACATAATTCCAGTAATTGAGATGTAAGAAACAAAAATTTATTTCATTTATGTTTTTATCACCAGTCCTTTGTAGGGGAAATCATGTCTAATTTGACACAAACAAAATACATTATAAGCCATAAATATGCGGCGCACAGTGGTCCTGTGGATAACACTGTGGCCTCAGAGCTAGAAGGTCCCGAGTTTGAAAATCCCGGTGGAGTTTGCATGTTTGAAAACTGACTTGCCAGGTCTCAAGAGGATATACAGTATGGAGTGTGCTACCCTCTTGGCTACCCTGAGCTCACTGTGGCTGTTAGCTCTGCAGACGCCGTGTACCTGGGCATTGACTTGAATAAGGCTAGACACAGCTCTTGATATTATTCAGGTGTATAGAGCTCTCTCTATAAATAGACCAGGTGATTTGGACTAGACAGCCGGCACATTAACTTCCACCGAGACTCACTGGGTTGCTTTAGAATAAGGGTGGATCTACCTCGATAAACAAGACTATGCAATCTCGGGGAGATGAAGACGTGATCGCCTGGTACCTGATGTGATGTTGACTGGCTGCCAGACTCAGCATTAAGCATGTCTCTGTCTGGGACAGTGCATGCGTGTGTGTGTGTGTGTGTGTCTGTGCAGTGTATGTGTGCGTCAGTCCATGCTGGGGAGCTCAATCCATCATTGTGTGGAAGAGTCAAATCGTTGCCAATATCCCCCTCCGTTCTTCCAGTCCATTCATTTTCCATCTAATAAGTCTACCATGTACTGTAAAGATTGATATACTCCATATCCATATTAGATACAGCAAATTTTCAATTTCAGCCCCCTCTCAGCTGCAGTAGTGTAGCTAAAGTGGCTATTAATCATTAATCTTCACAGATATGGCCTGCTGATCTGATCTTTCAGGATGTATTAAAGCAGTTCACTCATTGATCCCAGATCTGATCATGTACTTTGAGCATTCGGACCAATCTGAGGGATTTCAGTATATACTGTAATATTTGTGTCTAATACAGTTACTGTGACAACTTAGATTTTTCTTGCAGCAGCACTGCGTAGGCAGAGATAGGGTCACTGGGTACACTGCATGAACTCCCCAGGCAGGATTTACTGATGATGGTGAATTCATAGCGCATCTGTTTTTCATTGTATTTTTGTATATGTATTATAGTTTCTTTCACAAACAATTTATAATATATATATATTGATTTTTCTCTTTATGCCCTGCATTCTGCTGTTGAAGTAAACTCTGCTGCTGTGCCATATGTTTGCATATTGCAGGCGTGCTGCAGGTCAGCGGGATGCGTATATACACATCGGGGGACATGGAGGCGGTCAACGGGACGGATGTTCGTCTGAAGTGCACATTCCAGAGTTCCTCCCCCATCAACCCCAACACCATAGTCATCTCCTGGAGCTTCAGGCCATTTAAACCAGGCCAAGAAGAGTCGGTGAGTGCATGTGTGCGTGCGTCTGTGTGTGTTTGTGAGAAAGTGCGATCAAAACCTCAAACCTCCCTCATTGTGTCAGGGAGCATCCACCCCCTCAGCAAACTGAGAGAGGAGTCGGTGAGTCATCAGACTCCCTATAGAGCGTCCAAGACAGCCTTTGTGAGTCTGTGTGTGTGTGTATGTGTGTGTGTGTGTGTGTGCATATTGAGAATAGAGAGAAAAAGAATCAGCAGGTCTGGTGTTGTCTTTCTTTCTCTGTGAGAATAAAATACCATCCTTCCCCAGACTCAGTTTGGTATGACTTTCTATCTGTGACAATCCAAACAGTCAAATTGACCTATTGATTTCCTCTTTTAGGTGTTCCACTACCAGCAGCGACCATATCCTCCTCTAGAGGGCATTTTCAGGAAGCGTATCGCTTGGGCTGGTGATGTCATGGGCCGTGATGCCTCCATCATACTTCAACAGGTCAAGTTCACCTACAATGGTACTTACATCTGCCAGGTCAAAAATCCGCCGGATGTCCACGGCACGGTTGGTGAGATTCGACTCCGTGTGGTCACCACAGGTCAGCAAGGAAAACATATTTACATTTACATGTCAGAGAAACCACTCAATCATTCTTTGAACTAATTTTAGAATGGATGTTGTTTGGTTCGATGTAGTATACATTTCATATTACAGCACTGACACATTTTAAATAAAAAGATTGCAAATGTTACAGACATATTGACCTTAAAAAATAAACAATTAAAAGGTTATTTTCAATAGTCTGTAAACAGTAGTTGAAAAAGGAGGGTGCTACAGTAAAGGTACAGCCTGTACTGTGACATTTGGTTATCGTATTCATGATTCAATGACTGATTGTAAGATGCATTAATCAATTATTTTAGCTTTAAATATTAAACAGGCAACAATATATCAACAAGACTATGGGTCTACAGTTAAGTAGTAAATGTACCTAGGCACAGTGATGCTTTGAGCTAATGTTAATGGTAATGTGCTCACAGTGTCAATGCTAACGTGGGAATGTTTGGCAGATATAATGTTGCCATGTTCATCATCTTAGATAAGTGTGTTAACATGCTAACATTTGCTAATAACATTTGCTAATTAGCACTAGAAAAAAAGTGCAGTCGAGGCTGATGCTATCATTAGTTCTACATAAAGTCTTTAGTCATAAACAAAAGTATTATTTTTTTAGTATTAAATTTTGACCTGATGGTGGCACTAATGGAACAGTCAGGAGATTTATTACAAATAATCCTGTGGGGTACATGGATCTGTGTCCTGTTTGATTGCAATCCATCCAATAGTCGTTGGAGACATTCCACTCATAACCAGAAATGTTAACCTCATTCATTACAATGCATCCTGTGGGATCCACGGATATCAAGTACCAGTCCATCTAGCAGACGTTGACATATTTCACAGGATTAGTGAAAATGTAGACCTGCTGAGGATCAACAAAGTTGCTAGGCTTCATCCTCTTGGGACAATGAATATTGCTACAAATATTATGGCAATCTATTTGGTGACTGTCAAAGACATTTCACTAAAAGCTAAAAATGTCAATGTACTGGTGGCCCTACATGAAAGGTCGAGGGATCAACAAAATCATCTTCATTCTCTGGGGACAATCACTGTCTGCTGACCAAACCATTAACTAAGAATGAAAATATTCTTTTCTATTTGTAACAGCTCACTGCTGCACAATAAAATGCCTCTGAGCAGCGACGGCAATTTTGGTTTATCAAACAAGCACATGCAGTCTACATTTCTGTTTCCTTCTCCCCTACAGCTTCTTTCTCAGAACTTCTCCTTCTGGCGTTGGGCATCGGGGGCGGTATAGCCGCTGTGGTCATCCTCCTCATCATCATTTTGTCCTGCAGGAGATGCAAGAAGAGGACACAGAGACAGAGGGAAGGGAACGAGGAGGCTCCCAGTAAAGACACTAAAGACCCCACCGTGTGGTAAGACCAAGAGAAAGACAAAGGGAGCAGAAGAGATGGCTAGAGAGAGGAACAGAGGAATCACACACCTTCTCTCTCGCTCTCCATCTAACTCTGGGGATCAGGCTTGTGGTGCTCCTTCTTGGGGCCTGGGGCTCTTTCCCTACTGGACACTTCACTTTCTACTTCCTCTCCAATTGCAGTCTTTGAATCCGAGATCTGGACCAGTTGATGGGCAGCTGTCCTTAACCAGACATAAATTGAGAATGTGCCTTCGTGTAGAAAGCTGTAGATGCAGAACTTTAGCCAGACTGCTGTGTTTCTTTTACATCACTATGTGCCTTTTCATTTCTTGAGAGAGAACTGTTATCGGTTCATCTTTTCCTGTCCAGCTAAACGGGCGTCCAAACAAATTTCCTGTTTAGAGTAAATGTTTAGAACAATGGTGTATTCCTGCTGTTTATTTTCAGACTAATACATTTCAAACAACCAACATACCAACATAGACAAAGCACTTGTTTAATATATTATTTCAGAAAACGACAGAAACCCTAGAACAATGAATAAACAGTTTCCTAGCTTCTACTGAAATTCAGTTTCTATTACCAGATGATGGGAAACATGAAACCCTGTATTTACAGTATCAGCTGCCTAATGTGGTTCTTCTGAATCCAGGACGATGCTGTTGTACATTCCTGTTTTTGTTTTCGCGAAGTTATATCGCTCTATTTGCCTGACATTCTGTGGTGTTATTAGCCTGATGCTGAAATAATCAAAAACTGATGGAGAGCACTTGTTGGAAACAAACATTTCATATAGCACTTTTGTAAAAATCTTTTACTAGCACTTAATTAATAGCAGTATCAATTCTAAATTTCATAAACAAAGTAGCAAATTGTTGTTTTTTTTTATCAAGCAGTCGCCTCTCGGGTGGCCGAATGCATCTTTTTTCTGGGCACATGACTTGTTTCTCTCTTGATGTTTGTTTCTCTCTTGGGTTTTCAGATCTCTATTGCAGAGAGACTCTGTTACTTGTTAGAGTCAAAATTGGGTTGCAATAACTCACTGCATGCACCACATTTTCATTCAGACTTCAAACTGAATCTTTCATTGAAAAACCTGGCAAAGGAAAGAAATCCTTTCACCAAAATCAGATGCAGACATGTAAACAGTGATTTTGATCCAACCTTTACTCTGAACTTTGGACGATTTAACACTGTGTGAGGCTAACCCTTTGACCCCGTTGCTGTGTTTGCGTTCATCTCCAGTGTGTGCAACTTATGCACATGCATGTACATAAATAATTCACGAGTGTGTCATGCATGAATTCATTTGTGTGTGTTGCTCTTACCTCCCCCTGGTAAGAGGGGCATGTCTCCCTGTTCCCTAAGTGAAGAAAGTTGAGTTTGAAAGTTTCCGAATAAGAACAAAGAGATTAGAGTGATGCGTTTCATGAAGATCAAGGCTTTGAAACAGGATCAAAGTATAGTAACTTTACTTTCGAGAGAGTCCAGAAATATTCATATGAGGAGCGAAATGCTGGATTAAACCAGCAGCGCTTCAGATGTGTGGCGCACTGCAGTCCTGGAGCTAGTTTGGCTTTTTTCCTAAAGGGAAGGGGGTTGTGTTCAATAACTGTCCGTTGTTTTAGTGATGGATCTTGTTAAGTGTGGGATGTCAATACCAAAATCAGCCCCAAACTAAAGTAGTAAGAATGACGGTGTTTTCTGCCATAATGAGACATAATAAGAACAAGGAGGATCTGTTGGATCGTCCTTCCTATTATAGTTTTACAATTCAGAGTCATTGGGGATCTTGTATTTCAGTCAGTTATGGACGCAACCATGGTACCTGCCAGTCTCAGAGAACTTGTTAAAAGCATGTTTTTCCTGTAGGCTGAGGGGCTTGTCACATCAGATTACTTGGATAAAAAAGCTTGAATGTGTTGTTACTGCAATATTGTCTGAAAGCCAAATACAGGATCAGTGAGCGAGCAACCGCATGCACGCACCTGTCCTGAGTGTTGTGTGGGAGCGGACAGTCAGATCTGAAACCTTTGATTGAAAAAATGTCCTTGAGAGCCTGTTTTCACTCCATGCGTCTGTGAATGCATCACGTCTACTAATGAATGACTGTAATACCTTTTTTCCTTTTCATGACAGAGTTGTGTATTTGTGATGTAATACTGAGTAACTTGTTTATAGATTTGTCTTTTTTGTGTGTGAGTGTTATTTTAGAAAATGCAAGAAGTATTTTGTCATGTTGTTTAAAATGTCGCTGCACGTGTTTGTTATAGAGCTTTTATAAGAACCGTTTTCTAATAAAAATGCCTTTGACCACATCATGTCATGTACATTCCGTCACACAAAGGCCATCTGAGAAGACACTAGTTGGCCCATGAAAAAGGGAATCGCACACAACTTGGCAAGATTTAATGTAATTCATCTATTATGTAAGAGAGGTATCTTGTTATCCACCATTTATTATGTATCATTATCTTGAATGCACTCCAGTTGTGTGCTTATGATGTCTGTCTGCAGCGCTCCTCACTTGTTTAGCTGCAAGCATTACTGCAGTGAATTGTTGTTTAATTTGTTGCACGTCTAGTATGCTTACGCCTGCCTTTGTGACTTCAGTTTGAGTTTGCTTGTTTGTTGGATGATATTGTTCGTGACTATGAATGTTTTACTTTGTCTATGTGTGATTTGGGGCCATTTGTGTGCACTGATCAAAGTCTGTCCCTGGGAGTGCAGCTTTAGTTACTGACTGACAGACCCAGAGAGTGTGTATGTGTGAGTGTGTAGCTGAGGACAGAGCAGGGTTGAAAAGCACTAAAAGGAGGGACAGGGTGGGTGGGAGTCTGTTTTTCCAAGCTAAATCATTAAATTTTGTTCTAGAGACAGGCCACTAGTGTTGAACTGACAAACCAGTCCCTAGATAATCTAATGTATCACAAAAGCTTCTGTGGGTTCCTATTGCAGAGCTTTTATAAGCCATTTCTAGAATTTGTTAAGACTGTCACATATGGTAAATTAACATTTTGCAGACGTAATGTGAAGATCTTTCTAGCAGGGTCTAGCTATCTTAAACACATAAACATCAGATGTTTGCACCAATGCTCAACAATCATCTATTTTGTAGAAAAAGCAGATATGCCATTTGCTCCTCATCATCTTGAGCAGACCAGAATGCTACACGCAGAACACAAAGACTGTTCTGTTCTTGATTGTTGCTATGAATTCATCACTGCTGTAACTGTCTCCACCCAGACAAACAGAACCACATCTGTGTGCAACAAGTTCATGCCTGATCTCAGGTGGTTGCCAAAAAGGCATTCTGGGAAATGCATGAAAGCTGGTTAAACATTCAATGCTGCTGAGCAATCAGCTGGCACACCCGACAGATATTGGCTGTTGTTCCCTCCAACTGGTGATGGTTTTGATACTTCAACAAATTAAAGAAGAAAGATATCGAATGTTAAACATCACTAGTTGAAGAATTGTCTGCTAGAGTCCAAACTGATTTTTGTGTATCAACATCTGTCTGCCTTATTGTTGCGTCTACAAGATGAATGTGAACCAAACTCCTGGGAGATCGTCCCTTTTTCATGACTCATTTAATAAGCCACATTATGTTTATTACTGCAACACATGTAAGTAATTTCTGCAGAGAACATATAAATGTGGGCTTAGTTTGGTAAAGGAAGGGAATGAACCATAGTGTGCAGTCTTTACCGAAAAGGAAATTATGTCTGTCTTCCTCCCTCCTACTGGGTTTCTGTCTTGCTTCATGTCTCTCTCTTTTTTGTCTGAATTACACCCCTCAGGATGGGCGGTACCTGGCACAGTAATGTGGGAAGGCACTAAATTCCTTTACACACACACACACACACACACACACACACACACACACACACGGGTTTGGCACAACAGATTGCGGAATATGAGGCAACCACCTCACTTTTATGCAACTATAAGACTGAATGTAAAACTGTGACTTCTACTGATGGCTCCACACACATACACCCACATATGCACGCAAACACTGCAGTTATGAATCCATTCACTTTAAAGGTGAGGAGTCTGCTTCATTTGCCTCAGTGTGTTGTATAACGTAGAGCCTCCTGTAGCTATTGAGGCTAATGAGTAATGCTGTCATGTTTGTGCAAGCCCTGAGAAGAGTTTCTCAGAATGGGAAACCTTTAAAAGACAATGAGTGTGCTGGAGTGTAGCAGATACAACCTTTCATCAACTATTCAGCGCAAATAAAGTGGTGAAAAGACCAAGGGACTGTCACGTTTTTGGCTGAAGGATAATGGTTACATAATATAATTTTCTGGCCCCAACAATTTGAATCACCTTTATTAGTCTCCTCCAGTGTTGACAACAGAAGAACAGGTCTGTTGTTGCCCAGAGTCGCCAGAAAGCCAGTAAGTGGGGAGAGCCTTCATTGTGACTGAGAAGATTTCAGCTGAAACTGAGCCCCTGTAATCACTCACAATATATAACACAATGGTGTGTGTGTGTGTGTGTGTGTGTGTGAGTACCTAGGTAAGAGGCAGATTTTTATCTTCTAACAGATGATGAGGAGTCTGTATCAGATTATGTAATATAGTTAACACAATACTACACTGTGGAAAGCATAAGATGTGAATGCTCCCAGGTAAAGCAACCCCTTTAACTCAGCATCTATTCAGAAGAGGGAAGCGGTATCCCTGCCTCAGTGTGGGAACTATTACATAACATTGTTAACAGATACAATACAAACACTGTACTTGTGAATGGATGCAGGGAGGAGCAAGCCAGTGCCTACATCTTTGTCTCATATTAGAGTGGGCATCCACAGCGTTTGTGACAGCGTCACAAAGTACAAGCAGGTAAGAGCATAAGCCAAAGAAGTTGTGTATACTGATGTGCCTGTCTATGAAGACAATGCTGGATCTCTTTCAAAAGGTAAACAGTGATGAAACATTGCTTTCAGAGACATTGTTTTACCCACATATCATCTTTATTACATCTGACTCTGGCCTTTTCCCACATAAATAATTCCCACACGGTTTGTACCAAATTAGATGTTAGTTGTACAGTGATTAGCATTTATTGTATGAAAACCCCACTTTTCACAGTCCCGTATTAGAGAGCCTCTAGGCACAGCTGCTTTTTCATTTGAATCAAGTTAGGGTGCAATGTTTACTATGAGGAATAAGCATTTCCTGAAACTCATTAACTCTACATCAGATTAGTTTTCGCTATACAATTAGCTATCTTCAAAGTACACATGAGATTATTTGCTTTGAGTTGTGTTTTCTTATGGTGCCATACTTTTATGTATCTAACCCAAAAAAACAATATCTGTAGCTATATAGGTTGTGATGTACAGCTGATACACACACAGTGTATATAAGGGAGCAAGGCCCAGAGTAATAGTGGATGCTGCTTTCATTCAATACAATATCCTTGGATATGACATGAGATGAAATGACATTATGCCACACGACTCCAGCATGTGGTCTGAATGGAGGAGACACTCCTGACAGACCAGATGTGAAGTTGGAACTGACAATACACACCAAATAAAGGCATAAATAAACTTCAAACTTACACCAGAGTGAAATTGAACTGAACTGAAAAAACAAATTCCTTAGTGATAATTAAACATCAGTAAAGACAGGAGACTGGGGACAGGGATAGTGGAATAATATGCCCAGCAGTAGCAGAGGTGTCCCACTAGTACATCCACAGGTTTTATACAGACACTGGCTGGGGAGATATGGGAAGAACTGGGCCACAGGCCTCCAAATGGATGGGTCACATGAGGGGATGGAGATGTGCAAAGAGAGTGTATTATATTTTAATATGGTTTCATTTTAGTTCCACAGCTGATGCCTGACAAAAGAGTCACGCTCATGCCCTCTTGCTCATGATCAACATTAAACTGCCTAACTAATTAACATTAACAACTTCAGCAATAATTCCTTTTGTCTTTACATTAAAAAAGCCACTTTATTTTGAAAAGAACTACTGTACTACTATATTATTATTATTATTATTATACCACTGAATATTAATCTCCTGAAAATTTCATTTACATTTGTTTTGCTAGAACAACCTAAAATAATCTACTAATTAATTTTCTGTCAATCAACTAACTGATTAATTGACTAAACATTTTCCTGTACTTGTATAAACTATTGGGTAGTTAAATTTATTACTAAACACCATACAAAATGTTAATACTTACTTAATTTGTAAAGTAGTTAGTATGGTACAGTAGTTAGTAGATGTAGAAGGTGGCATGAAAAGATACTTAAGCAAAGTACAAGTACCTCAAATTTGTACATACAAGTACAGTACTTGAGTATATGTAGCCTACTTAGTTACTTCCAACCACTGCAAATAATCACAAGGGCGTCACTTTGTGTTGAAAAGTGGTGGGGACAAGGGTTCAGATTAGTGGTGTGATGGCACACTTGGGAGACATGACAATGCACAAGACCAAGACAAGAACATTCTTAACACTATTTTGATAAATGCTCAAAAACCTGAGTGGGGCACTGGGGGTCCCCCAGAAATTTGGAGCATTAAACACTACATTTCTTGCCTTCTGAAGACATTTTCTCTTACAATTTATGTTGGAAATGTCTTTATTAGAGAGAAACAAGTATAAAGAGAAACAAAGAATTCAGCTGGCAGGGTAAAATTCATCAATATAAAAATAAACGGAATATAATACAGTAATCAGCAGCTTGTTTGTTGTTTTTTTGGCTTAAGTTACTTCCATGGAGAATGCTCATTTGCTTCTTCTATATTTAAAATGTATTATGTTTTCATATTGTGCAAATAAATGTATCTCAAAGCACTTTCATTTGTTAGTTAACATTTCTTGGAGCAAGTTATTTTTCAGAACATTTTTAACAAATGCTTTCAAAATGTGGTGGGGAAATGTCCCCAGCAGAAATGGTCTATGTAGCTTACAATCACGCAGATTTGCGGTTGAATTAGAAACACACTACGAACATCATAGTTATAGCATATTCTAACTTTTATCTGTCATTCTTTATTTATTCCATTCTGTCCTTCTATAAAAGCTTGAAGGTTAGGCTACTTGTTTTGCTCCCAGTGTTCCAACAGCTCCACTTCCTGATACACCTGTTTGTCAGGTAGGCGTAGCGAGACACACTGAGTCATGACTAAATACGCTATGGGAGGAATTTTACTGAAGCTTTGACGCAACAATTTTTTCCTCCTAAATCGTCATACGATTAAACCCGTTTTAACAACTTAAAATGCGTCGACCTCGCCAAGGGAATAAGGTTACCGTTCAGAATTTCGTTTTGCTGCTGTATCTGGTCGGCTTATTCGGTAAGTAAACAGGCCACAGCTGCGCTTTCATGCCACTGCTTCAACACAAGTTCAAACAGAGAGAAACTAGATCTAGCTGTGTGTAGGCTACACTGGTAATGTCATTTTCGATTAAAGGCGTCGACATTTACAGTTGGAATCTTAAGATAATTTAAGTTTATTCACTTTTAATAGTCCACGTTTCATTACAGTAGTCCATGAAAAGACCTACTAAAAGAAAGAAACTTCTACAGCCCCTTAAAGGCGAACGCCATGATTTAAAAAAAACTAACAAAAAAACTGCAGACCTCCCATGAGAATATAGCATGTGAGGTTGTTGAGAACTTAACTGCAGACACTTTTTAAGTCATATCCGTCAATTAATGATCGCATTTTGCGGGAATAAGTCAGAATAGCCTTTAGAAATCAGCTGGCTGCCCCTGTGGATACAGGTGCAGGCCATATGCTCTTATCTTTTTTTATTATTCTTTACACTTGTTAAAGCACTTTGTAACTTGTTTTTGAAAAGTGCTCTACAAATAAGGATTATTATAATAATGACCGGCCAGTGTAAAAGCCAGGCTCGGAGGGATTCTGACAACTGGTATGCAGTGAGTTAAGACACTGTCTTTTTGCCAAGTACATTATAAACATGGCTCTGAACTGTGGGCAGTTGTTTGCCTCTCTTTGAAAGACTCTGGCCTGGTACAGAAGTAAAAAGATAAAGAGAGAGAGATACATACAGTAATGGCTTTTTGTGTATCACTGTACTGTAAATGTTGGAACCAATTAATATCATTGTGGTTTTATATTTTATTAATAGCTATTACTTAACTTAATTTAGTTTTTTTGTCTTACATTTCTTCTCAGAGCAGTGTCTGCCAAGGCATACAAATGTTGCAACGTTTCCCTGCCAGGGTCACATCAGAACATTTCAAACTATCAGAATATGAT
>NC_060166.1:11215734-11219534 GCF_021292245.1 Micropterus dolomieu
GAGAAACTAGATCTAGCTGTGTGTAGGCTACACTGGTAATGTCATTTTCGATTAAAGGCGTCGACATTTACAGTTGGAATCTTAAGATAATTTAAGTTAATTCACTTTTAATAGTCCACGTTTCATTACAGTAGTCCATGAAAAGACCTACTAAAAGAAAGAAACTTCTACAGCCCCTTAAAGGCGAACGCCATGATTTAAAAAAAACTAACAAAAAAACTGCAGACCTCCCATGAGAATATAGCATGTGAGGTTGTTGAGAACTTAACTGCAGACACTTTTTAAGTCATATCCGTCAATTAATGATCGCATTTTGCGGGAATAAGTCAGAATAGCCTTTAGAAATCAGCTGGCTGCCCCTGTGGATACAGGTGCAGGCCATAATAATGACCGGCCAGTGTAAAAGCCAGGCTCGGAGGGATTCTGACAACTGGTATGCAGTGAGTTAAGACACTGTCTTTTTGCCAAGTACATTATAAACATGGCTCTGAACTGTGGGCAGTTGTTTGCCTCTCTTTGAAAGACTCTGGCCTGGTACAGAAGTAAAAAGATAAACAGAGAGAGATACATACAGTAATGGCTTTTTGTGTATCACTGTACTGTAAATGTTGGAACCAATTAATATCATTGTGGTTTTATATTTTATTAATAGCTATTACTTAACTTAATTTAGTTTTTTTGTCTTACATTTCTTCTCAGAGCAGTGTCTGCCAAGGCATACAAATGTTGCAACGTTTCCCTGCCAGGGTCACATCAGAACATTTCAAACTATCAGAATATGATATTGTCTTCTTTTTGATTGTATCCAGACATGTTGTAGGAAGTAGGTGTCAACATGACCACTGATGATCTGCCAACATACCTATCCCACCACAAATTACTCTCATGTCCTCAAGTTCGAGAGCTGTTCAGCTTTCACGGCTCCTCTGCTTGATTTCAACTTTCATGAAGAGAGAGCTTTTTTTGAAGGTGTCAACTCGCTCACCCCGGGGTCTTTGTCTATGAATCCGACTGGTCGCATTATACATTTTTTAGTTAGCAAGATAAACTTTGTACCTGGCTTTTGGGGTATCGGATAAAAAAGATTGGACACGCCAGCTGATGAGGCTTTTTACTTTGAAATGCAGGACTGTTTCATGTGCCTCCAAACCAGTGTATTGATGTCATTAATGTAATTATGATACCTTTTTGTTTTTAGCCATGCTAGAGGTGTGGCTCTAGGGATAGCAATGTCACTCTGCCCACCAATTTAGACTGGGATATCTTGAAAACTTTTTGATCGATTGCTGTAGACCTTGGTGATCCCCTGGCTTGTCCTCTAATGTCAACATGAGGTTTACATCTTCCATTGAGTGAAATATCTTGACAGTGGTTTCTTGTGAAATTTGTTATCAGCTATTGAAGGGCCTATAAGGATACATTCTACCGACTTTAGCTATCTCCTGACCTTTAATCTAGTGCCGCCATAAGGTCAACACTTTAAATTGGCCCAGGGCTTTAGCATTAGATGGCTTGGTGACGTTAGCATTACAAACTCACAGAGAAGCTAGCATGGCTATAGACTCCAATGCTGCAAGTGATAAGTATTCAGTAGTTGCACTCCGGTCAGCATACATCCTGCCATAACAAGGGTATTGTGAAGGAAAGGGGGGTGAAGTCATCTCTTTGTCAGTTTGTTGATTGTGGACAATGTCTTAGACCAGCTGTCCTGGCGTGCTTGTCATGCCAGGATAGCCGGTTTAATCAACTGAAACCACATTTATTAATAAAAGTAACTTATTAATGACTCAATGTTACTAAATATTTTTAAGGTTCTCTCTAAAAAGAAGCTGTCGGTATTCAGCTCTTGTTCATGGGTTCAGTCAGGAAGGTATCATTTATTGCAGACACTGCTCTGGATGGCCTCCCTTGGCATTCTGAATGAAGTAATAAGAATGAAACAACATCTAGTGATACAGGGACATTGTTTTACCTGCAGTTGAAGGCCATTGACAGACAGATGTGTGACAAACTTTCATGCCACGACGTAAGTGAATAAAATGTCACTCACAATGTGTCATACTTTCTCTTTCCCCTCCACTCCCTTTTGTCATTCTGCTTTAACAACTAAACATTTCCATTTGCTCCATTTTCTCTTTCATCCCTGTCTTTTGTGTCACTCTATTATCATCTTTTCATCATCATTTCCCCCCCAACTCTTTTTTGTTTTCTGCCGTTTCACCTCCAGCCCTTTCCCCAGTCTCCTCCATCACAGTGAGTTCTCCGGCAGAGATCCATGCATCTAAAGGGGATACAGTCATTTTGTCCTGCACTTTCACTTCCACCAGTAGGCCAACCAGTAAGATGACTGTAAACTGGTCTTATAGGCCCCAGAGTGGAGGAACGCCATGGACAGTGAGTATACATTTATCATAATTACTCTGAGAACTAGGCAGAATCATACACACTGTTGCAGCAGTTGTTAAAATGAACCTGAATGTTTTAATTGAAGCTGCAATTGCTGTCCATTCAAAATGTGACTTTGTGAGAAAGCGAAAATGTGGGCGGAAACATTCTCCATAAAACACCTTTACTGACTTGTTTGTGGATTTGATATATAAACCCACACTTTGAAAGGTAAATGTACAAAAGAACAGAAACTGTTGCTGGGTAGTCGATTGATGTAGAATGAACATCACTAGAGATCATAATTAACAACATGACAAAATACCACTTTCTTTAAAAACTATTTTATATTAGAACATTCTCATGGATAGTGGCATAGTGTCTATTTTCCCCTGCCTTGGTCTGGGATGTTTGAATTGTAAATTGAAAGATGTTGTTGTGAAGTAATATTCATTGTCATTAACTACTTTTATTTTTTTTTTAAATTAACCGGGTATTGATAGTTAAAACTTGTGGCTGTAAACATGTATTTTCTGAGATTTTATGGATTAAATGATTAGTTGATTAACTGAGAAAGGTATCTTCCGATTGTTCAACAATGAAAACAATGTTTTTTTTTTTTCAACCCTAATCATTTTTATATAATACACTGTGTATGAAACTTGAAGTTATTTCAATTTAAAGAGGCCATGTGTAGTTTTCAGGGGCCTTTCCCTTTAGTTGTCTTGTCCCCACACACTCACACATGCACTTCTGGTCTCTCACTGCAAATATACCGGCCTGCCTCACTCTCTTTTTGCTTTGTACTACACTCACCTAAAGGATTATTAGGAACATCTGTTCAATTTCTCATTAATGCAATTATCTAATCAACCAATCACATGGCAGTTGCTTCAATGCATTTAGGGGTGTGGTCCTGGTCAAGACAATCTGAATCTGAAAGGAAAAAGAGGCTACAATTTGCAAGAGCTCACCAAAATTGGACAGTTGAAGACTGGAAAAATGTTGCTTGGTCTGATGAGTCTCGATTTCTGTTGAGACATTCAGATGGTAGAGTCAGAATTTGGCGTAAACAGAATGAGAACATGGATCCATCATGCCTTGTTACCACTGTGCAGGCTGGTGGTGGTGGTGTAATGGTGTGGGGGATGTTTTCTTGGCACACTTTAGGCCCCTTAGTGCCAATTGGGCATCGTTTAAATGCCACGGCCTACCTGAGCATTGTTTCTGACCATGTCCATCCCTTTATGGCCACCATGTACCCATCCTCTGATGGCTACTTCCAGCAGGATAATGCACCATGTCACAAAGCTCGAATCATTTCAAATTGGTTTCTTGAACATGACAATGAGTTCACTGTACTAAAATGGCCCCCACAGTCACCAGATCTCAACCCAATAGAGCATCTTTGGGAT